>NC_136550.1:10582238-10818823 GCF_910591455.1 Pholis gunnellus
AAATCAAACGTAACAAAGAAAACTGTTTTATTTATGATAAACAGACTGTCACCGTTTGTAGATAGAGGACTTACAGCTGAAGTCCAAAAGAAAACCTACAGAGTTTGTTTCACTGCGTCATTTCCGTTAAGAAGAACATAGATTGTTTACATCCACACGGTGGAAGCAAAGATACCGAAAAAGCAACATTTTCTTCCCAATTCAAGATTTATTTACCATAATGCATTGGAAATTCATATTAAGATAAGAAAGCGGGAAGTTTTCTTTAATTAAAATAATATTATCAAGAATAGGAGGTACGTTTTATTTTTTTCAGTTTTAACACAAGTTTCTGTGGTTAAAAAATGATCACGTTTAATCACTTGTCATTGAGTAGCCTTAGATCCATTTATTACAACCTACCGTATGTCTGAGTCTAGATTCATATCTTATATTAGCATGTGCCATATGCACTAAAAACTCCAGAAACGTTTTATGTAATGCTTTTAGATCATATCTACATATGATATCAAAGTTCAGCAAGTTAAAGTTAACCGTCATCATGATTTGAGCATTCTCATTGGTCCCTTTTTTAAGCTGCTCGGTGTCATGGCACAGTTGCTAGGATATGATGATGTGATGCTGTGTTTTACATCTTATTCATTCTGACTCATTCACACAACAATGACTCTGACATCAGCTAATTCAAATCCAGACAGATCCATTCATACTGCATTCACCCCAAAATATGAAAATACAACCAGTACAATAAATTAAGTCTTTATTTATTCAGAAAAGTGCTTATTTTTATGTCCCATGACTTCAGATGCTTTGATTGGGATACAGAAGGATTTTTATAAAAATTAACACATTTTTAGATCATTAATCATTATATACAACCACAAGTTCTCCCAGCTATTCAGTCTAGTTTGCAAGAGGTAATGTAAAAATCTGATATAAAGTGGATAACAGGGAATTACTGTAAACATTAGATTTATATTGTAACAAGGGTAAATAATTAACATATTGAAAATCTCCTGAATTACTTATATGTCTTCTTGCCACCAGTTGCATGTTGACTTGCATGTACCGAAGTTAACTCTATTTTGACCTTTAAAGTGACAATTAGGCCACTAGAACTTCTTCATGATGTGCAGCTGCAACGGTAACAACCGAAACAAAGGCTGATTTATAACCAGGCTATAAAAAATATCTCTTTCTCTCTCTCATTTGCACACACATGCACACACGCTCCTGCTTGTCCCCTCAGGTTAAATAACCTTCACCAGAACACACAGTGAGGAAGTCAAACACTGACAAACTGTATTTCTGTGCACACACACAGACGGCAAACCTCTGTTTAAATCTCTTAACATTGGTAAAAAGAAATGCAATTTCTCCAAAAATATTAACATTAAAAAATGTGTGCGTTAATCACTGTCACAATGTCTAAATACTGATTAGCTGTGTGTGTTTGTCGTCCTCTCATTACTGATTAGCTGTCAGGCAGCAATAAATGACACTGATTAACATACAGAAATGTCTCCAAAACTAAAGTCCACCAATCAGTCATTGCTCATGCGGTTGTACATTTTCCATTCCTTTTGGTTGCACATCAACACTTTTGTAGTTTCACAGTGCTAAACCAAAGGATGCAAAGACTATTCGTACTCTAAGCTCTTGACAGTGGACCGAATTGAAGGAGCTGAGATGTTAAGACCTAATCTGAAAGTGGCAACATCGTAGAGGGGAACCAGAAGCAGCTGAACTCAGTCACATGAAGGGCTTTTCCATTCAAGCCCATAGACTTCACTGTAAAAGCAACAGCGAAACTGAATCCCTGCAGTCTGCGTGCAAACTAATGTGCACCATGAGATAAGGCAATAAACTGTATGATGAGCAATTAAGACTCTGCATAACTAAGTAATGTTTATGAGGCCTAATGTACGACTCGCATCATGTGGTCTCTGTGATAGCTGAAGCTGTGAGAAATGTCACACAGGCAGGACAGTCCACGGTGCATAATCACGATTCGAACCAACTAAATATTAGAAAGGGGGGTTAGTTTGATTGATTCAGTCTCTACTGAAACTCAGCCAACACGGAGTTGTGTTGCACTTTCTTCTTCAACGACGGTGAGGAAGATGGCGGTGAGGGTGATGATGTCACAGGTGTGAGCGTGACGCTGTAGAGGTTGGTGATGAAGGCCTCCCAGCCGCGACGGAAGGCTCGGTCCAAGGCCTGACGAGAACGAGAGGGTAAAGGTTAGCGATCAACACATGATCAGAAAAAGGCATAATACACTATAATCACAGTTTAGTGGGGGGATTAGCGTGGTGATTTCCTGTTATCATTTTGATCACTTCTCTTTCTCTGTAGCATTTTATAGGTCTCTATTTTGTTAATAATTAGTTTTTTTCGGAAGTTATAAAGAACATTATAGGGAATATAAAGTATCACTTCTAAGACTTGTATTTCGTGAAGTTTCGTGTTGAATTTTGGAGCAGTTGTGGATTTCCTTGAACAAACATAACGTTTTATTCATATATATTAATTATTGAGGCAAACTTTACCCTCCACACATGTTGATTTGTCACATTTTCGCATGTTCAGCTGATCTGCTGAGTACTGTCTGAAAGGCTCTTCAGTTGACAGTCGCAGTTCATTGACAATAAGTGGAAGTATAGAAACTGTCTCTCTTGTATCTGTGGACGATGACCTGAAGATATAAAATATTCAGTGTATCATAAGCAAAAAGCTTTTTGTACCCCTCAGATATATCTTGGATGGGAACCACTGCTCTAAGCCTATTGCTATTGTGACTATAATGATTTTATGCCGTTCAAGACTCTTCGACATTGAGCAGCAACAGGAATTCTCATTTTCATTTACTTACACATCAAACTAATCTTGACCAGACACAGACTCAGAGGTCAGCCTGTGAGGCCTGAGGGTGGAGCTGATTGGTTAACGGCAGTGGAATGTTCTTTATGGTGTGGGCCTAGTGGGCGGGTAAACAGTGCCGTACTTCGTTCCACTGATCAAAGGACACGATATGGGAGGCACAGGAATGTCACCTCTGTGCATGTGTTTCCAAGGAAGCAGAAAATCGTCCGGACCATGTGAATCAGGTGAGGGGACAAGAACGCGTACCCGTCAGCTCAGCTAAAAGCCTGTCAGCGAAACCTCTGTCCCACCATCGTTTGGTTTATTCTCATGCCGTTAAATGTGACGTAAAGGAAAAATCCCATCAGAGGAAGTGACCTAATGAGTCGGTGACATGCACCAGTGGCTGTTGTACCTTGACCCTGCTGGCAATATTAGTAGGTGATAGTTTCCATGGTGATTAATAGCCCAGTATGTGGATGCTGAGGGAGAACTTTACCCCTCTGGTCCACTAACTCGGAGGACTCGGTTATGTAATGTTGAGGGCTTAAAGTTCAACTCTGTGACGTGAAGCTGAAGATGGAATTTGTGTAAATATGAGAATTAACAGAATAAAATAAAAGCCTGACAACAACTTGACAGAAACTCGTCAATTTTCTCTCACCTTGCGGTAATTCTTCACCGTGTTCCTCTTCACCACCTTCATTCCCTCCTCTTGTTCCCTTTTCATCCTCCTCTCCTCCTCTCCTTCCTCTTCTCTACCCCTCTTCTCGTCCCTGATCAGGACCTGGTCGTCCGCATCCTCCCGAATCGGGAAGTGAAGAAGCGTGGGCTCCTTCCCTCTTCCTGCTTTCTCCTTCCCTTCCTCCATCTTCTTCACTTTCTCCATCTCCACTTCAATTATCACCATGGTGCCCTCCAGGTTGCGTGGGTCCACTGGACTCTCTGTGCTCGAGCTGCGCCCATCATCCCGGGCCGGCTCCTCCTCGCCTCTCTCCACCTTCTGCTTCCTCCTGGAGCTCCTTCTCCACCTGCTGCTGCGGCGGCTGGGTTTCCTCTGGAGGAGAGTCTCCCCGTCGTCTTCCATCATCCCGTCATTGAGGTCAAACGCCTCGACTTCCTCCCTCTCATCCGCCCCTGAAATGTGCACCACACTTGGGCTCAGGCTGCTCGCCACGACTCCCCCGTCACTGCTGCTGTCCCCCCTCTTGTGACACATCTCCTCTACTTCTTCTCCCCTCACCTCCTCTCCCTCTCCGACGGCCTCAGGCTCATCAAGGCGACCATAGAAGCCACTGGATTTATCGAGGTACTTTGGCGCCCGGATGGAGCTCCGCGCGGAGCTTTTCCTGGAGTTCTTGCCAATTGTCATCTTTTCTCTTTCTGTCTCCTGTTTTTCTTTCACTCTTTCTACTATTTGTGCTTCACGGCTGAAAGACAGAAAGGGGGGGGGCAAGAGAGATCAGAGATTAATGTTGTTACATAACCCTCACTCATGAAAGGAGACCATAGATGGAAGCTCATGCCAGGGTATGTGTGACTGTCTGCATGTTTTATCTGTGTAAAATGCTGCTATGAACGGTATGCACCGAAGAACTATATAGTATCTGCCTTCACAAGATGTTTAAGAAACGAAATAACAGACAATGAGCTTTGAAGTTTTGCACCAGTAGTTCTGTTTTTGACTTCTCTCTCTGTGTGTGTGTGTGTGTCTGTGTGTCTGTGTGTGTGTGTGTGTGTGTGTGTAGGCCAGTGTTATCACGACGGTGATGATAACTGGATGTCAGAGCTAAAGACACAATGTTCTCAAAACCACAGTGCAAACACGGGCTCAGACTTTGACACTACTTAAACTAGTTGGACGCTGTACAGCATCCCGAATCAATGACTTCCATGTTGACGATCTCTCGTTCACAGTAATGTTAAAAAAAAAGAAAAAGGATCAAATTCACTGACTTTGACAAATACCAGTGAGAGGTTATTATCGGTGTCACAGCAGGTGATTTTCCAACAGCCAGCGAGGGCCAAACACCTTCTGTCACATCACTGATTTGATTGTTCCGAGAAGTGAAAAACCCACAGAAAGCTGTGAAGGCTTAGTGTTAATTACATCTTTTACAAACCAACCTTACATCAGAAACAAGTCTGCACAAATTCCTTTCTATCGGAGCGAACTTTTACGTTTTTCCTCCCAGTATCATTCGATTACAATCAAATTATGAATTATTGTTTGGCCTTACATTCATTTATCTAATACTTTAAATACTTTATAATATGAGCAGTGACTTTTGTGGGAATTGTGCGCTAAGCGGGTAGAGATATGTCAGGTGTCACACAATCTGTCCAAAATCAAACCATCGGCTAGTGGCCCAGATAACAAAGATAAAGGAGGAAACTAAAAAATGGGCAAAAGGACATCTAAAATCAAGTAACAGTGTTGAGAATGTAGACAAAGCAAGCAATGTGATCAGTAGAGCAGCAAGAGAGAGACAATCAGACAAACAGGACTGACTGAATGAATTTAACATCCTGGAATTTATTGTTAGAGGAAACAAGAAAGCTGCGACTTGTTGTCTTATAGCAACTTTATGGTAATTGATCTGAAAAGAATGTCATAGAGGAGCAATAAGCAAAATGCAGACACTTTTAGACAAGAAAGAGTTGCTTGTCTTACCTGATCTGTTGCTGTTGTCTCCTCTCTCCCCCTGTGTTTGTGTTTGTTTGTGTATCTGTGTGTGTGTACATCCAGGGTGTGTGACTGAGTGAATGACTGAGAGCTGGGAGCTCAGGATACTCCCCTAACACACAGCGTCACACACCCACCCTGCCCGAACCTGCACGTCTGTCGTCAGCAAAAGCAAATACACACATGCAAAAAGGGTACGCACACTTGCGCACACACACGCACACACAGCAGAGCACTCTCACTCTCAAGGACTCTTTGTCTCTCTCTCTCTCTCTGTCCTCTGACTCACTGAACCACGCATACCTCCTCTATACATCCTTAAACAATCATTGAGTGGGAGATAAAGTTTTGATTTAGAGTCAGAACCTACATGATTACACATACATTGGCGCACACTCATACACTCATACACACACACACAGGCTTTTCAGCTCAAGAAACATCCTACCATTAGAAGCAAACATCCTACTCTGATATCAGTGGCTGTCAATCATTAACCACGAACGTCCTCAGCTGTCACAGATAAACCTGCAGAGAACACAGATGGGGATTTCAGTTCCCCTCAAAGGCCACTTTCAACATACATTCCAGCTTCTACACTCAATAACACATGGGGCATGATGGCAGTTCATGAACATGTTCAAAACAATGTGACAGTATATAACTGTACCTGAAGTCCTTACATGAGGCAGTTTTCCACCTGTAGCTGTACGAAACACAAATTACTTCATTTCTCTGTAATCAATGTCAAACTACCACGAGGGAGTTATTAATGGGGGAGGAGAACATGCTTATGTTTTAATACTGGATAATTACTTTTTCATTTAAAATCTGCCAAACATAAAAATGTATTTGCTGAAAAATCCGCTCAGCCAAATCAGCTAATATATCAACCGATATTAGCTTACTGCAGATATCTCCTAAACACCTGCAAGACTCATACATTCCCATCAGCCTCATGTGAACTTTGTATTTAGTGACTGTTAGCGAACGCTGGCATGCTAACACGTTACAATTCAGATGGTGAACATGGTTAACATTACATGTTTAACAGCAGCAGCATGCTAGCATTCTCATAACGAGCATGTTAGCATGCTGATGTTAGCATTAAGCTCACTGTGCCTCTAGCCACTAGCATGGCTGTAGCATGGCTGTAGCATGGCTGTAGACTCAGTCCTGTCTTTTTTAACTGTAAAATGTCCCACACAGCACACGTCTTGGTCCCATTTAGTAAAAAACGAAGTGAAAAATGGGCCAGCCGCTGGCCAACAAATTAATATATATGAAAATATAAGCTCACTAATAAAATGGTCCAGTTTAAATCAATTTATTTGCGTCTTAAAATATATATTTTTCGCAGTTTAAAGCCATAAGATCATAAAGTTTTAAAGCACAAGAAAGTTAGTACCTTATATCAGACTGTCAAACTAACTAGTCAGAGGTAATTTTATGGACTTCGGATGAATTTAAAGGGCCTTTTATCATTTATAACCCATTAATAAGTGTGTATGACATCCATAAGTAGTATAACAAATGTCATAGTTGCATTCCCGCCATAAATCATACTTTTGAATCCATTATTAGTAATAATGAAACGTAATTTATTGGCAACATTGATAATATTCAAGATTTAAAAAAGTTGTTTTGGTTTGAGGCAAAATGGCTGCCTCTGAAATAAAGGAATTTGCCTCTTTATCTCTAGTAATGTGTTAAAAATAGGAATCTCTCCTGATAAGCTGGTATATCTTAATGGAAAGTATGTGTGTGTATAATGAACTAGCATTGGTCACTGAATGTTATCTCACTGTTTGGATGGTAAACACCATGTCTGGGTGGGACAGGTAATGGGAGCTGCTCAGCTGTGTGTGTGTGTGTGTGTGTGTGTGTGTGTGTGTGTGTGTGTGTGTGTGTGTGTTAGGTAATTATCTACATGGCTTTTTTTCTTTTTTAAAGTCAGCTTGAGGATGTGCTCACACGTTCTTGTACATGCACACACATGCATACTGTGAGGACACACCGACATCGGTAAAACACACAGAGAAAAAGAAACAATAAATAGTGTTATAAGAGTTATTTAAGGGTGAAAGCATGACAGTGTAGATGATGATACTTTAAAAAGGTTATTGTGACTAAACTACTTTCTAGTATCACAGGTAGTCTAGTCTACAGGTGTGTGTGTGTCAGTGAATTATTGTGCTATGACTTCATCTTTTCTTCCTCCCCTCCCAGTGCACCATCATCTTCTGTGTGAGTGTGCGTTGGGTAGCGAGGTGGACTCACACCTTTATAGCACTCCATATATAGTCACCAAGCAGGCGACGTCCCTGCGGAGAGGGCGTAGCAGCTGTCAATCACACGGGCCTGTAAAAAACCTCAGCTGCGTTTGAGGTCAGAGAGTCTCCGCCCAGGTGGGTAACCTTCAAGCGGCGACATGTTAGGGTTTTGGTGCTAAAACACAGAATTAGATGACACTAACACTAGATGTTGGTGGGCAAAAAAGGTAGACGAAAGTGTGACACGATTACCTGACTCAGAGGACAGATGTGCTGCTGGCTGCGCTTCAAATCACAATGAGCAGGCAGTCGAGACCCAACTTCTTTTGTCAAGTCAGCGTTTCTTTAACTAGTCTGGGTCAGAATCCAAAATGTGTTGCAAGAGAAAATCGTTCTGTATGGGACTGTATAGGACTCTGTCAGCAAATTCCTCCCAAACACTGATCACAAATCAGCACCTATAGTAAATATAAGACCCACAATTTCTTCCTGCAAACAGTTAAAGAGCAAATTTAAAAACAATTTTAAAAAGGCATGAATAACTGAAATAAAGGCCAAAATACAACAACAAATGTTTTACATCATCTTGGTTTATTTTCATGACGAAGGACAGAGATCACATTGTTTAATGTAAAGAACAATATTACAGTAATAAATACATAATACACCAGTAGAGCATTGACTTACAGGCACTAATCACACTGAAGCAGGCACTAGCTGTTTTTACAGTATTATACAACAGTAGGCGAGGAGCACTTTGAGCTATAATGTTATGTTGCTCTTTATTCTTCCAACTTCTGAGGATGTCACAAACAATAATCAAGCACAGCTCGAGTCATTCAAATGTATATTTGAAGCTTTTTTTTTCTTCAAATATGCTATTTAACCACTGCTACTTTAAAGTACAAGTGGTTTCCTAGTAAAAACGATTCAAGTCTTTTTATTGTCACTAAAGCATGGAAATGTAACATGGAGAGCGTGTTTTGTATTTCTTTATTGCATAAGGGCTTTACGTGAGTTTCAGTAGTGTTGTTCCCGTAGTCGGGGCATTCTTAGCTACGCTGGGTGTGGAACCGTTGCGTCTCTGTATCTGTTGTCGTCTGTGTTGCAGCATAATGTGGCCAAGTTGCACCACTTGTGTGTGGAACACAGGTGTATGAGAGCATAATAAATACAAGGAAACAGCTTTTAAGCATCGTTCTTAATTAATCTGGGAGTAAATTGTAAGCATATATGTTTGCATGTATGTAATGGATATTGTTTACTGTGAAAAAAATGCACCTTTGCTTCACAATAGTATTACAAATGCAGACTTTTTGATTAGACAGGTTGTATAAAGCTTATTATCATGCAATGACGGTGACGTTGTTGTAACATGTGACTAAAAAACGCATCGATGTGGATGATTGCGGACACTAATTAGGCTCAGCCATAAATAAAAAATAATCACCAGGAATGAGTTACGCTGCAGGATTTAAACTGAGCACAAGTAAACATGTGAAACCCTACGAATGAGCTAAGCGCGGACTCTGTACTACGACGCGTCACTCCTCGAGCTTTAAGGAGTCATGTATTGGTGGTGGAACCGCATGCCGTTAAAAGAAATGAAAAAACTGGCGCCCCCATCAGGCAAATGTTAAAACTCCAGAGTCGTCCTCCACTGTTCTGCTGGACAGGGACGCCTAAGTCACTAAAAGCAAAGAAAACCCTGATACACACACACACACACTAACATACACTGTTGTACCAACACACTCACTCAATATATACACACACGTACATCGACTACCTGACACATAAAAGAGCAGATACGTTTAAATGTGACCTCAAACAGATATTCCTTTCTGTTTTACAGTATTTACAACAGAGAGCTACATATGCAGCATTAGACGGCAGAGTACGCTTTACAATGTGTGTGTGTGTGTGTGTGTGTGTGTGTGTGTGTGTGTTCTTTAGACCTCAACTGCACGGTCTGAACCAAGTCCCTGAGCCTGCAGAGCATCCTCTCTCTTCATCTTGGGTTTCTCTGTCCGTGTGTGCCACACCAGCACCTATAAAAACACACAGAATGGACAAAAAAAAATTTGAAAATGAAATTTGCTAACAAATATACTGCAAATGACCTAAAAAAATTATCTCTATCGGCTCTTCTTTCCTATTACACACATACATGATAGTCATCTTTAATTCAAGCTCTCAAGTCCTTCCTTCTCTCTCTCTCTCATTATCTTTCTAACACACGCTCGTACTTTAGAGCAGTTGTCCGCTTTCGGCTCCAGTTCGTCCATGGTGACCAATCCCTGAAGGAGGCTGCTCTCCAGGAAGCCCATTGGTGCGTCGCCGTCAAAACAGGCCTCTGGGTTGGCCAGGACCAGTTTGAGGGACACAGCGAAGCCGGCCATGTCCATCGGGAAGGGGCGACTGGGACGCCAGCCGGTATGGAAGCGAACCACCTTAGCAGAATCACAACAACAACAAAAAAACATATCTATTTGTGTACAATTTGGCCGATTAATTTGTTAAATTAAGCAAAACAGCTCGTCAGCATTATTCATCTTAGACTTGTTCCTTCAGTTCCACAGTAATATAAAAACGGGAGCACCTACCTTTCCTTCTTCCACCACGGGCCTCTCGTATTTCATCCCTCCGACCAGCCCCACTGGCCACACTGACACTCGCTGGGTGTTCCTCATCTGACACAAGACAAGGGCAACTTTGTTTTTCTCCTTCAATCATGGCACATTTAAAACACTCACTTCCCTTATCTGTAGACTAACAAACTAAAGCAGTCCCCGTGGACGACACGCCGAAACCCACCTCTTCAAATATCTGCAGGCTGTATGTGTTATCGTCGTCAGCGAAGTAAACCACTCCCTGCTGGTTGTCTCCTCCTGGCTGAGCCCTTCTGTCCTCTCTGAGCCACCGTAGACCCTCATTCCGCTGCTCAACTCCGCGAGGCTTCAGCCAGCTGGGGTCACCCTGAGGTGGAGAGTTAGCATTCAGACCGAAAGTTTTTAAAAAAACGCTCTTTTGTTCACACTTAAACGGCTGCCATGTCTCTACCCACCTCCTGCAGTTTGCGGTCCTTGGCGGTGGGCATGTGTAGGTGTGTGTAGGCCAGGCCACTCTTCACCAGGAGGTCAGACACCAGCGGCGTCTTGTGTGGCGAGTCCTCCACAACGATCCAGTGGAGCTGAGGAACATGGAGGAAGGTCTGGGACAGACGAGTCAGCTCGGCCTTCTGCACCAGCCTGGACGGGGACGGGCAGAAATCAGAGGAATGATGTGTTTGTGTATGAAAGAGAAATGGACAGTAATAGAGGAGGGTGGAGGTGAAGTAGGCTAGTGAGCAGGAAAGAAGGTAAGGAAACCGGCCTCCCTGGGCTACCTTGCATATGTTGGGGTGATGACAAAGATGGTGGGCTTCGCTGGCTGTTTCTGTGGTTGCTTCGTCGCCTCGGACTTCCTTATCTGCTCCTGAAAACGATGCAGCTCCCCCCGCAGCCGAGATATGGTACGGTCTTTAGGCATGTCGTGCTCTGTGCAGTCGCAGCGCTGACCTGCAACATGTTTGGCACAAGACAAGTTAAAGTACAAAAGCTAAACCTCTCTTCCCAAACTTTAAGATCAGGCATATTGGGAAATGGAATCTTCAATATACGTTTCCAAAAATTAAAGGATCAACATGGCTTATAAAGCAAAGAAAGCTGATCACTTCCATGTGTTTTGGGGTATCCCCCTCTATTAATCTTTAATCGTCATTTAATCTATAAATCGTCTTTACTTTGTTATTGTCAAATCAATCAATCTACACATCTGTCTGTCATGGACGCAGCCTATAATACCTATGGGTAAAGTCTTGATGGACCTTTTTCACAGCAGACATTTGAACACGTCATAGTAGGAAAAGCACAAGTACATTTAATAACATTAATGATAGCTGCATACCACTTAGTGGGGGCCCTGGTATGGTCTGTGCTGGCTCACTAGTGTCGCTCTCTGGGACACTTATTGGCACAGAGCCATCGTTAATGTCAGCAATTTCACCTGTGCTTTTCCTACTACAATGTTTAAATTGTAAATTGTACATGTTTTAAATGTCTGCTGTAGAAAAGAGGCCATTGAGGCTGTGTGGTGGTGACCACTCACCCAGCTGCATCAGCGCATAGACGAGGCCCATGAGGGAGACCATGAAGTAGAGCACGAACACAGTCTTCAGCTTCAGCTTCATCCTCGCTGCCATGGTACCCTGACCAGCTGAAAGGATGACAACATGGTAAACATTACCACTCAAAGTATTCCTCTAAGGATTGTTTTTGTATTTTATCACTTGTTATTTTCGTCTCGAGGCTGTGATAACTATCCACAAGTCTGTTCCTCAAATGCCACTCAACATTAAGCTAACTAGCTTAGAGGGACAGCATTCGCATTCAATTTTAACCTTAAAATCAGTGTTAGCTAAGCTATGTTAGCTTGACTGTGTTTGCACAGAAAATAGCTCGACTCTCGTTTTCTTTCACTTACCAGAGGCGGGAGATCTTAGAAGACGGGAGCGGTGGAGTCGACTTATGAGCAGAAAGGTTCATTTCATCTTTGACAAATGTGAGCAAAGGCACCTCAGTGCATCAAAACGTCCATTCATTTGCCTTAGCAATGTACCAACAACTTCCGGTTTCAGTGCAACACGGTAAGGAGCCCCCCTCAGAACGTGTACAATCACGTAGTTCAAATAGTTCCACGTGAGTCCTGCACAACCGACGGTTTAAAAAATAGTAATAAACGTTTAATAGCATCTCTTTTTTATTATTGTAAAGGCTGGAAAGCACTTTATTCTTTCCAATGTTTAATTTCTACAACCATATGTTATTTGTGGAAGTCCATTTCCATTTTTAAAAAGATGAGATGGTGGGCATAACAAATAAAACTCATGGTAAATCAAAATTGTGCAATGCTAATGTAACATAATAATATAGTGATTTATAAGTAATTATAGGTATTTTGATTCCCTTTACCAGGCAGAGATGGGCCTCTATATATTCCACTGTTTAGTCCCTTGAAAAGAAAACTTAAAAGATCATAAATGACAAAAAACAAAAGGGCATCTCTTGAAAAGTCAAACAACTTTCCTTTATTTGTAACATACAAATAAAACACTGACAAGGCAGAATGACTTAGTTTTCCCTTTCATTGTCGTTTATGGACAGGACTGTAACACTCACTCTCAAACATGGAGCTTCACTTTCAACAACATGTTTAAAAAGTGTTTCACCTGTAAAAGGCCAAGAAATGAAAATGAAGATGGATCCACAACAGCTTATATATACACACATACACAGAGAAAAGACCAAGAGAAGGATCAGTGATTTTGTGAGGGTTTGTAACCATTTTCCAAAATAAAAGCACTCACTGACTTAAAATAAACTGGTTGAGTTTAGGCTCATTTTTAAACTTAAGATATTTTCACAAACAGTGAGCCTTTTCTTTTTTTTTTTTTTTAAAGACAGCCCACCTATCTGGATTTAATGTAACCACTGAGCACTGATCTAGGGTCAGTTCAAACTTTGTGTCATTCACTTTCATGCAATTTCACATTTCCAAGGCATAGAGGAGCTTTTTCCTTTTGACTGTAACACATCGTAAAAATACTATGGCATGACACACAAACAAAGAAAACTGACTCTAGGTCAGAGCTGGGGCCAATCAAATCCAGCCGACATGGCTGTTAAATAAAACAGATGAGGTTTGATTACGTTTGATTAACCTGAGAGAGAGAGAGAGACTGTCAGTCGGTTGATATACTACCACTATGTACAACATCTCCTTTGTATTGTAACCTATGCTGTACAAAAAAAAAAAGACTTACTGTACTTATCAGAAGGTAGTCTAGAACTAAAACAAGCACTATTTTGTTGTTCATGATCAAACAAGCATGAGAGATCAACATGTGGTCTTGAGGTGCTGAATATTTTTATAAGTCTCTACCCAGTCTAGAAGCAACCACAAACTTTCACCCCACGATCGGGACTTTGTCCTCCAAATGTTTTTGGTGATACAAAACATTTGGATCTTTTGTAACACGCAGTATTTCTGTATCTAGGCGTAAGAAAGAGTCCGTCGACTTCACATTTCAGTCTGCCCTGCCTCACATACTTTCACCAGGCTTTCGTCTGAGACAAACCTCAAGTTGAGCCTCGATATGATTAAACTAACGCACCAATGAAAGCCCCTCACAGCCACACGACATGGAGGAACCTTTACATCCACAGCAGAACGGTAAAGTGATATTATTTTTTACATCTCCAGCCCACAAGGACAATCTGTACAAACTAACTACAATCCTGCAATTAAGAAGGGTTTGATGGTGGTTTCTAGACGGGGGCTTCTTATCCGGCAGACCAGCACTCGAAACTGTCCAAAAATACCCTGAAGGTTTTGTAAACAGACACGGAATTAAACAGATCGACGGCAATGTGGCATCTAAAATCCAAAGTGGAGCAGGAACCTTGTTCCACGTGTACGGTACAAATCTTACAGTACGGACTTTACGGAATACCGAATGTCAGCACTCACTCACACAGCTCCCTCATCACATATTTCTAACATGCACTGAATCATGGGACACTTGTTCAAAAGCAGCGCTGTTGATCATGATCTAGACTACGAGTTTTGTGTTAACATTTCTAAACTTTGTCATACAAACTAACGACAGTGGGCCGGCAAAACGGGTGCTAATGAGAAGAAGAGGAATAACGACCATGGAAAAAGAAAAAAAAGAAAAACACTTTGGGTGCTCTGCAATCACTTCCATCATCCATCCATCCGATCTGTGTTCCCTCCTCCGAAGCTAAAAGCATTCATCAGCCTCAGGCGGCCACATAATGAAACGGCGACTTCTACCGATCCTCATCCATGTTAAATCAATATGATTCGCTCATGCTAACAAACTATGTAAGAGAAGGGATGGAGGATAGTTTTGTAGTATTTTTTTTTTTTTAAATACAGCTAAAAAAAAAGGTAGCGTCAACATCAACTTGTTTATCATTAGTACCTCTTGGAAACGAAGCCAACGGAGAGGTGAGCGGGAGTGATGCAATTGTACAAAGGGGGATTGTACAAAGGGGGAGGGGGGGGGGGGGGGGGGGGGTCAACATGAACGCGTCCGCAGTCATCGACCGGGACCTCGAGGACATGGAGGCAGAAAGAAGAGGAGAAAGCAACGGACTGGGAGGATGCTATATTACAGATGTGAAGCATGTGAACACGCTCTATGGCGAGGGTTGAATCTGTCAGCGTGGAAACAATGACATGCAGCTCTGATTAGGAACTGAACTGAGGGAACATCTGAATGAGCAAGAGAGTCCGACTGGGATTAAGTTGACAGTGTGGAGTTTGCTGCTAGCTGCACTTCACTTGTTACAAAACCACTTACAAGCCATTTTGGATACAACAGGTGGTGTCCCGGTACAGCAGGGTTTGACTGTTTTCTGGGACCCAGATGTGAGTACTTTAGGCCTAATCGTGGGATCCTGGTTCAGTGAAACAAGCTGGTAGTCTCAGCGTGGGGGGGGGGGGCCCAAAAGAAATCCGGGGCTGTATAACAGAAACTGACTAAATCTTCTTATCTGATGGAAACTTGAACGAGGGTCGTGATTTGTTTAGAAAAATGTACGGTCACGCCTTGACTTGAGGTAGTAAGTTTCTATAATACAGCCTCAGAACGGGTCCCGAGCCACAGGTTAAGAAGCGCCGCAGGGTGATTGAATACAGCACGCAGACGAGGCTCATTGCCGTGGTAGAGAATGTCAGCGATGACTTTGCTTTTTCTTGACTGGGAACTACTAATTGTCGTCAGTAACTGGGATAAGAGAATGAGAAAAAGAAGGCTTGGACATTGAACCAATAAGGAGGAAAGAAAGAACAGGAGCCATGTGTGAAAGCTCACACTGCGTACTGCTTTTTGGAGCAGGACTACACGCGCACACACACACACACACACATACTCACACAAACACTCACACAAACAAAAATAACCCACACAAATCTCAATCCATAATGCGACACCAATACCTGTCGCCAGGTATTCCGCCGTGGGTTCACTTTTAAACGGCACTCTACAGCCGGGGGGGGGCAAACTCAAAACGCTTGCGGAGTAGCAGGCAGCTCAAGCTTTCACACACAGCCATGAAAGTTGCTGGCTTTTTTAACCAATCATAAAAAGGGCGGAGCCAGAGCGGATCAGTGGCAGCAGCCCCCGCAGTGGCCACCCCCGTGGGTGTGTCCCGCCGAGGCCTCGCCGTGTTTGGTCCGCCGGCTGAGGATCTCGTAGGAGCAGTCGTCGCCGCAGCAGCCCGACATGCTCGGCGAAGTCTCGTCGATCTCAAACCTAAGAGAGAGAAAGAGAGAGAGAGAGAGAGAGAGGTTTCACATTCCAGGTCTGTCCTTTAACGTTAAAAACAAACATGGCCTTTGTGGAGCCGGTACACTCACTGTAAAGCTTCTCTGAAGAACTGGTAAGCCCCGTGGTTGTGTTTGAAAACTGTCAACATCACTTTCTTCATCTGCGTACTGGACACAGAGCGAGAGAGAGGGAGAGAGAGAGAGAGAGAGAGAGAGAGAGAGAGAGAGAGAGAGAGAGAGAGAGAGAGAGAGAGAGCAACAGAGCAGAAAGGAAACTTAGTTTCACATGACTGAAGGATGTGATGGGCAGATCTTCCAGTAGACTAAAGTTGTGAGTGCAGTCAGTGTTTCCCACCAAAACACATTGTATGCATCCTTGAGATTGTTTTACATGCTCAGAAAAAACTAATATTTATACAATTGTTTTACAGCTGTTAGCACATAATACAACAATTCATCCAGAGTAACTTGGTCATTCACACATATACACATTATGGGGGCAGCTGTGGGTTTTACCTGTTAGCGATGAGCTGTAGAATCTGGATGAGGAACTTTCCGAGTCCTTTCCTCCGCACTCTGCTCTCTAACTGTACCTCATAGCTGCAGAGTCAAGATCAGAGGGAGCATACTGTTCAAAATAAATCTTAGTAACAAGTGAAATACATTTTTCTTCACTCGTGGTAATAAAAGCTACTGCTGGAACGTACCAATATAAAACCTCCTCCCCACACTCCACGTCGAATCGGAAGTGAGAGAAGGCCACGGGGGCGGAGTCTCCGTCGCGGGCCAGTAGGTACCACGCCCTCTCATCGTTCATCTCCTCCCTCTTTTCCCTCTCCTTCCACCCCCACTCGCTCTGCTCATACCTGCAGCAACAGCAAAAGGGAGAAAGCGGGTCATCTCAAACCTGGCCTGCCAATTTGACCCTCGCCTGGCATGTCTGCACTTCTTCTTCTCCTATCTATTTTCAGCAGTAATCTACCACTCGCCAGACTGTTCATCCTTGTTAAATATGGGTCACTTTGTTCCTCAGCTACAGAGTACAGACTTCTTACAGTGTTTGCATGTTGGCTCTGGTGAGCTCGAAGGCCCACTCCACAGACAGCGGGTTGAGGGAGGTCACTCTCTTACACTCTATCTGCAGGTTCAGCCTAGACGGAAGGACAAGGAAACAGGGTCATTAACTACATCGAGAATGTGTGTGTGTGTGTCTGTTGAAGTAAAGCGACAGAAAGACTCAGAAGAACAGACAGAAATGCCATCAGCAGACCAACCAAAAGAAATGACACAAGTACGTATTTCATGAAATACTGAAGAAGTCCTTTGTAGCATTGCGTACCCATTTCTGTCGTACTTTTTGAAGGCTGGGAAGGCAGCCAGGGGGTCATCAAGCTGTGATGAGAAGAAGCAAAATTAGCTGAAAGACACTTTCAAAAACACAAAACTGTGTTTATCAAATATGAGCCGTTTCTAGCTTTGATTGGTTATCGCTCATCAAAATGATCGTTAGTTTCGCTACACTTCTGTATTTTTTGTGAATGCAGTAAATCCCCCCAATGGACTGTAACAGACACTGTATAATCCAAACATCCCTCAGGCTCAACTACAGGCTCTGGAGCCTAAATAAGCCAATCAGGGCCCATACAGGCAGGAACATCACAGGGCTGTTAGCGTTATTCACTCATAATAAACGCTCACAAAGTCTTCTTTTCCTTGGCCCCGATAGAATACATAATATCGAAGAATACACCTCTTCTTGCAAAGATTGTGAGACATTTGGGCCCCTGGGCACAGACGTGTGATCTGTGCAGCTTTATTAGGGGAAAGATGAATCAGTTCAGACTTCTACTTTTTTGAACGAGCCATTCGATTTTTCAAATGACGTAGGAGAAACTGCCAGAAGCTGGATCTCCCAGAAAACGTTTTTTAAGCAGTGAACACACCATTTTGTTCCTTTGGAACAATAATCAGAGTCAAGATTCATCACTGTTGGCAAGAGCACAAACAAACAGAAAAGTTACTTTGGGAGAATTTCTTGCATTCCTGCTCTGTTGGCACATCAACAGTGAAAAGGGGGCGGGAGAGAGAGAGAGAGAACAGCATGCCACACAGAGTGCCCCATTTTGGGACAAAGTGACACAGAAAAGTAAGAAGTGCGGGCGGGCCTGCTCAGAGCTTGTGGAGGAAGTAGCTGCAGCTCAGCTCGAGGAGGCCGGGGTGTGAGCTTTGTTCAGTAAAGGTTTACACCTCGAGCCAACCTCCAAGCTGCTCTGTGTTCCACTACACGGCTAGGATTTAATAATGCTGATCAATTATGCATAGAGAAACATATGGCACTGCATTGGGGAGGATATCAATTACGGGTTCAGTCAAGAGTAAGAAGGGCATCCCCATCTTTTGGTGTCATTGCATTGAACCATGTCTGTTACTGCAAGTTAACAAATGAGACAAATCACAGCTCACAGTGGAGGTTTCAAGTGTTTTCAGTGCTCGGTGCCATCTGAAGCCAAACCTGAAACAGCACGTAATAGGGCCAAGTGGTGGAGGCTTTTATGTGAAGCACTTAGTTGAAAAAGTGCCTTTATTTCCAACATTAACGCCCTGCCATTATCAACTGTCAGAACTACACAAATGTGAATGTTGCGCTTGCTTTGCAGCCATCCAGCAGCTCACAACTAAACCACTGTTTCAATTCCATCTCCCCAAAAGACTCCCTCAAAAGCCCCTCCATGAGGACCGCTCCCAAGGCTGACAATAGCTGCCTCTCTGGTTAATCTGCAACCCAAAAATAAAAATCACCTTATTGGCTGCCTCCACCTTGGCACAGACGGCATCCATGGCTGCCCTCTCTTCCTGACGCCGGGCCTTCTTCTCCTTTGCTCTGTTGGACTTCCTCTGGACACAGGAAATAAGGAAAGGGGTAAATGGAGGATTGTGTCGAGGTGGAGGCAGAAGAGAAAAGCAGGGACAAAGGAGAGAAGAGAGGGAAAATATGGAAGAAAGTAGGACGATGGCAAGGGGCGAAAATATATAGGACACGTGTGTCAGAAATATCATTTTTCCAAACTACTCCTTATTCAACCACCTTGTGATCAGGCCCACCGTTCACTGACAGACAATTATTTATATCTGTTTGATACAAAAAAAAAGAAAGACCACCACCACGTGTCAGCGCTGTGTAAAGGAAGTGGAGCGGTTCTATTCGCTGATGTTGCATATTGCTCTCGACTATGTGGGACTGTAGTGTTGGGAGAAATTCTCTGATGCTCATATTTAGCCTGCACTTGGCTTGATGTCCAGCACTCGTATCAGCAATGGTGCAACCATAACTCACACACATTATTACTCTGACTGCATCAATGCCTGGCTGACAACACACACACACACATTCAAAGCTGCTATAAATATGTCTCTAGCAGGTGCACTGCCATAAATAATAAGATTATTAGCTGTCTTTAATTATTGGCACCTGCAATTTATGGAGAACACAGTCACTTTTAATTGGGTTTTGGACAGGAGTCATATAAAAAGCTATCTTCAGACATTACTCTGGGGATTTTTGATCATTTATAGATTGATCAACACTGGAAAATCATCATTCGTTGTGTCCCTACACTGCCAGCATACTATTTTGCTATGAACCACCTTGCGAAGCCTCGTGTAATTACACATGACCACGTTTTTCAGTGACATGTTTACAGCGCCGGTGCTTCATGAACAAACAAGTAGGCATTAGCTCATTAGATCCAGACCCGAGAGGTAACAATTATGGGCAGGAATGCATTGAATTGCCAACTATAGCTCAGGGCATTAACTCTGTACCAAGCACCGAGAGGCTGCAGACTGAGCCGGGACTGTGGAAACACGTGGATCGGTTTAAGTGGAGTGAAAGTGGAGGATAGACTCGGGTCTGCTTAAAGAGACTGACGTTAGCTCAAGTTATGGAGACTAACTCAGCTCTACAGCACGAGTGCAGGCCTGGCTGCTGCTAAGAAGTACACTGTTCACCCCCAACGAGTCTGAATTTATTACAATAAGGTGGGCTGAGACAACACACTTCTGGCTTGTTGGTATAAACATATATAAATATACAACCACACACACTAGTGGTTAGCAGTAACAGCTAGCAAAGCACTCGTTATGTACATGGCATTCCTAAGTGGCTAACACAGCTAGCACGCTAACAATGGCACAGCACACACCGGGAGAAGTTAACTGTGCGTAACGGCGAGGACAATGCGGTAATAACGCTGAAAATATGAAGCTGAGTGTACGCTTTGGTGCTGCCGTTACAATGCTAACCAGGCTAACGTTGTCTGGAGCTAGCTAACGTTAACGGCAGCCAAATAAGCCCACCGACACCTTAGACTACACACATCCACCATGGTCTCTCTTCCTCCCTCCTTCAATCTCTCTTCCATCTCACCATCACGCATGAGCCCCAAAACATTCACCTTTCGTGTACTCACCTCGCATCGAGACATGAACCAAAACACATAAAAACTCACCCCCATTGTGCAGCTGTTTGGTATCGATCCCCCGGAGAGAGAAACACACCTATTGTCCGCGTGCTGTGCTGTTGTTGAGTTATTAGTCTCGTCACCACAGAGAAGGGGCCAGATTAATATGACAATGAATGTGTGCTAACGAGGCTAGCTGGAGGTAGCACCGACTGATGGCTGCGGGAGAACCAGCACTTAGGCGAACATTTGGTTAAACAAACATCAATGAAAAATGAAAACGCTGTTTTTGTTCTCTTTAAATCGGATTGGCGCCAAGAGTGCGAGGCTGAATTTATTACAGGTCCTTTCCTTGCCCCCTTTCTTTCCTCTCCTCTCCGTCGCGTCCAACTATGCTACGTTCACGTACTCTTCATTGGCTCCGACTTCTGAGTACTACTGAATACCTACTCCAAAACGTTGGGGAGAGTAATATTTATGAGAAATACATACTTTTATTTTACGGTTAACAGAGATGAGTCCCCTAAATGTTGCTTCAAAGTGGTGGTGCAGGAGGTATTCAGATCATTTATGTATTTATATTTTAATCTAAAATTAGCACAAAGTCCAAGTAAACTCCATTACAAGACCTGCATTCAAAATGTCACTTAGCTAAATAATGTAGGCTGTTATCAACAAAATGTACTTAAGGCATGAAAGGTGAGGGTTCTCATTTTGCAGTAGAATAACTCCCTGTGAGTGTTATATTATTATATTGTATTATTTTTGGTGGTGCAGAGACAATTTAGGGTTTCTAGTTGGTCGAATTCAAGATAGCTGAAACGATTTCAATATTTTTTGGGGTAGTTTATCCTATAACAATGCATCGGTTTATAGAAGGTCATTATAGATTTTGTGAGTAAAATCCTAATCTGCAAGGTAAAGTGCAAGTTTAAAGCTGCAGAAAACAAAAATGCTACAAGTACAAGTACCTCAAAATTGCACTTTCTATAGCCTGTACGGTTGTTACAGCACAACAAATGTACTTCAACAACTCATGAGTATCCATGAACGTGGATGAAACCTCTGATGTTTCTATAATTCATTTAGACTATTTTATAAACCGTGTGGCACATTTGTTATGGTGGCAAATTTTCCCAAAAAATAATACATCCCTGAAAACAGAAGAATATATTACTTTCATGAAGTCAGTAGATTCCACTGATTGTAACCATTAATTGTTGGAATAATTCTAAACATCTCTAATTACCACGAGAACTTTAAGGCCCACTGGTACTGACATTAAACCGACATTTTCTATTTATAGTCTAGATAACAGTTGTAACCACACGTGTACCACAGAATGTTGTAGAAATCATAGAAAAATTCTGGCAGCGGTGGGATTTGAACCCACGCCTCCGAAGAGACTGGAGCCTTAATCCAGCGCCTTAGACCGCTCGGCCACGCTACCTTGTACACATGCCATAAATATATACTTTTGAGTTTTCCGACAGCACTTGAAAGCAGCACCACTTTAGCGCGAATATGGTTTCCTTGTTTAGAAAGTGACGACAGACGGGTGGACGGGTCAAGAAGCGTCATACTGCAAGTCGATTAAACTTTGGCCATAACTGTCATGACAGAATATCTTTTAAACATTATAATGAACCCGAACTAATTATAATAGCCAACAGAAATGCAGGGAGTTGAGTTAAAGTATTACATATTATATGTAACACAATTACTTTGAACCCATTACACCCAGCTATCAGTGATATATGCATTATATTTTCTCTATATTACCTAAAAATACTTTCTTTCAGATGTTCTACTTACTTATGTTAAACTAGTATATATCAAATTTAGGGCGATGAGATGTGTTTGGATGGTATATCATGTTTTAAAATATAAAAAAAATAAATGTATTCATGTATTCTCTCTATTAATCTTGCATTTACAGTACAATGTGTACTTTATAAAGTAACCAGCCATTTCTATAGATGTTATTCAGGGCTGTAGGACACAGGCTCAGGAGTTCTTTTCTGGGAAACAGTTTACACTTTCTAATTTAAAGTGTAGTTTTTTTACATGGGCATACTGATATTTTGTAAACATGTATACATGCATGATTTTTCGGGAAATTAGAGAACAATCTTAGACAGCTTCTAGATCGTGGTATAGAGAAACATTTTTTCTTCGAAAACAAATGTTGAAAAATATGAAAAAGAAGAAAAAGAAAAGTCACTGGACTATCAAAATTATTATTAGAAAGTATATGGGCTGGAGGGTCTGCCTCATTGATATCAAAATACAAATATTAATCAATGAACACAGAGGGTATAATAAGCTCCTGGTTGTCTTGTTATCTGAGAAGCAGTTCATCACATTGGCCACTAGGTGGTAACGTGGAGTGTTAAATCACTCAGTTCACGTTGCAGCAGATCTTTACTTCTTCCAACCCTAGAATTAAGCTCCAGACAAGGTAACAGACAAGCCTAGCTTTAGGAAATATAGACCTTTATTTCAGCTGCCTCTGCTTCCATTTCGAGTACACTTCTACCCTTTAGGCTCTTATGAACAAACTGTAATTGTCTGGTGAAGCACACTGTGGTATCTATCAAATGCATCATTTGGTTAGAAAGCAGCTGCAAACATGTAAAGGAAGACTGTGATTAAGCTCACTTCAGCCTAAACTCACTGTTGAGTGCAGAAACACTGCTGAAGGAATGTCAAAGCATCCTGTTGTAATGCATCTGAGGGGCGATAATAACATCGCAATCACGACATCTTTAACGTACACATCCAGTAACGTTCATACGCTGCTAGGTACACACCTTATCTGCCCTAGAGTTGCAACTACAACTTTAGTTTGTTTATTTTAGGACCATGTGTTATGTCTTTTGCACGTAACCTGGATGTTCTCTCTCTTCTTCAAAAGCTCAGAAACATTTGATGAAACATTTGATACTTCAATTTGATTTATTTTTTATTAAAATTGCTTCTAAACCTGGTTTGAAGAGATGACTTGTTTAATAAGTCTACTACAGCAATGACGTCAAACATGGTGAAATACAGTGGAATTTCATTTGCTCTATATGTGTGATTGGTTCTGACCGTACCCCTCCCAAAAGTCAGTTTGAATTTCTGTTATTGTAGTTTTCTAACAGTACTCCGGGGTCTAAGTGACCATATGAATAACATCACTATGCACTATAGGAGAATGTGCATTTCTTTTTATGAGACACGTGACAAATTGTGACATTTTGTGTTGTAATAACAAAGCTTTATGGTCATGTCTGTATGCCATCTCTTATCAAATGTGCAAGCCCAGTTGGGGCAAAAGGAATTACTTTTTACATGTTGGGTTTCACTGTAATTAGGTCAGAAGAAAACAACAAGCAAAGGATTTCTTTTGTCTAAACAATGGTGTTTAAACTAAAGGGTTAAATATTCCTGTAGATCCCTGACTGTGAGATCTGGGTTTGGTGGGATATGAGAAGGCCACCCTCACAAGACCCACTTTTTCATAATGCAAATAAAGGCCTTGTATGGGGGGGTTCTTTCTCTCTCACCACCCCCCCCCCCCCTCTCTCTCTCACACACTCTCTCTCACACACACACACACACACACAGCAGCCCTCCCCAGCACGCAGATGGCCCGTCTCTAAACCCCGCCTACAGCCTTTTGTCTTCGGGGGAATCTGTCTCTCGAAAACTATTTACTTCACGTGTCAGTAGGGGGCGCGATGAGGCTCTGAGAGTCCATACAGAGGCCTGGTGCTCATTGGAAGAAGTCAGTTTTTGCATACAGATGACACATCATGACAAACATCAAGTCATCAACTCATTTCGTAAGACTTTGTACATGCTAGTGTGTGTCGGCTCGCAGGACTGGATAATGACATTCAAGCTGCCCCTCTCCCACCTCCACCCATACCTATAGTGGTATACACACACACACAGACACGCACACACACACACGCACACACACGCTCAGATCCCTCTCTTCATCTCAGCACTGCGTGTGGTTTTCTCTTGCAGACCAAAGATAGACAGACAGACAGACAGACCGACAGACAGACAGACAGACAGACAGACAGACAGACAGACAGACAGACAATGAGGGTGAGAAAAGGAGACAAGCGATAGGAGGGGGGAGGAGGATGAGAGAGGGAATCAACAGATGCAGAAAGGACCGGAAGAGAATGGTGGATGAGGATGAGGCCTCTCTCTCAACACAGCGAGCCCTGCAGCACAGAATTACAACACATAGACTGGGCATCCAACCTGCATGTCTATTCGACTGAGATGAGACGGTTGTACAGTGTCTCCACGTGGGCTGCAGATGTCTGGTGTCTGTCTCTTGCAGTGGTACTTCCATATGCAGCCATTTAAAGTGATTTGAAGGCTGGATTATCACATGATCCCAAGAGGATAATGCATTTCCATTTTCCACTGAACTTTCCTTTAAGAGCCACTCTTTTTTTCCCCCAAAGATCTTTTTAGGCCCTCTACAGACACACATTTTAATCCAGTGACACATTATCTTTTACATCCTTACATAATTTCAGTTTGTATGATCTGTTCACGTCATAACAGCTTGAGTCATCTGGTGTGTCATGGTGGGCAACATCAGTGACGATTCATTAGCAATCGGTGCACAGAAGTCATATAATAACGAGTTGGCGATGGAAAAGGGCCTCATGCATGATGGTCCTATGTGACAGCAACTACTCAACGAACACAGCAAGGAAAGTTCACTCTATCACATTTGATTCTAGATCATGCATCTCCTGAGATAACAGAGAAAGTCTGAGGATTCGAAGAGGGGGGGAGGGAGGGAGGGATGGGAGTCAGGGGGAGGTGTAAAGGAGGGAGGGATAGTTGTGAGCACATGTGGAGGGAAATGGGGAAGTGAGGCAGACAGAAAGTGAGAAGAGCAGACAGATAGACAGGCAAGAAGGAGGAACGAGACAGGTGGAGAGAGACGGGAGGAGGTGGGCAGAGGGGGTGAGGAAAGAAGTGGAAACGAGAGTGAGCTAAAGGGAGAGTGGGAGGGACACTCAGTTCTGAGAGATCGAAGAGAAACCGAGCGAGGAGAGAAGGGAAGGAAAAGAGAGAGACGGAGTGACAAATGGAGAGGAGGACAGAGGAGGAGAGGGGAGGACAGAAAGGAGAAGAGGAGGAGGAGGAGGATGAAAGGAGAGCTGAGAGGTGAAGGGAGGGAGGGAGGGGAGAGATGTAGCAGTTGTTCATTAGCGAGGATGTGTTAGGGACTGGAGGACTGAGCGAGAGGAGAGACAGTGGAATGGTGAGTTTCATGGACACTGACTAATGAGAGGAGAGGAGGGAAGGAGGTGAGGGGAGGGGAGAGGAGGGAAGGAGGCGAGGGGAGGGGAGGAGGTGGCAGGGGTGAAAATGAGACTGCACAGGGAGGAAGAGGAGAGGAGAGGAGTGGAGAGGGGGGGTGCTGGAGGTGAGCGAAGCGAAACTGCTTTAGCCTACTGTATCACCGTAGGGGGAGAATGGGGGGAGGGGAAGAATTTGCACGTACGCACACACACTGTTGAAATTGAAAGCGACATGAGAGGAAGACGGCGAGAGAGGGAGAAAGGAAGGAGGAAGAGGAAAAGGAGGAGGGGTGAGGAAGGAGAGGAAGAGGAGGAATGAGGGGAGGGAGGCAGGCAGAAAAGATAGAGTATAAGAGGAGTCATCACAGGAGAGAAAGAAAGTAGGGGAGCAGAGGAGGGAGGGCGAGAGATATCAAGGAGGGGAGGAAAGCTGAGGAGGCAAAGGAAATGGATGGGGAGGAAGGAGGGAGGTAGGGGGAGAAAAAGACAGAGGAAGAACAAGGAGGAGAAACAAAAAAAACAGGCAGGGGGCACAGAGAGTGAGAGGAGAGTGGAAAGAGGGGGAGGAGGATGAGAATTAGGGCAGATATTCAGGAGGTGGAAGGAAGAGGGAGGGGAGTAGACGGAGAAAGTAGGAGAAGGAGAAGACAGAGGAGCAAACAGGGGGAGATAAACTAAAGAAGTATAGGGAGAGGAAAGGAGCAGGAAGCAGGACTGTGGAGGGGAGGAAAGGGGGACGACGAGTAAAATAAATCACAGAGGAGATGGAGATAAGGTGGGGAAATTAAGAGAACTGGGACGATGAGGAAGAGTTGGTGAAAAAGAAGAGGAGGAGGTGATGCCAAAGAGAGAGACAGAGAGTGAAAGCTGGAGGAGGAGTATGTAACAGGCTGTTACATGTCAGCAGTAGGCACTAGTAAAGGTAGCAGCAGGCTCTATATGTGTGTGCGTGTGTGTGTGTGTGTGTGTGTGTGTATATGTTATTGTGTTTATCAGCATCAGGTGTGAGGAATCCTGCTATACAGCTATGACTGAAACGATCCCTATTCCCTACACACACACACACACACATATACTTGTGCACTCACACGTGTACGCAGCCAAACACACGTACACACATGGTGCGCACAAGGCAGAACTCTTTGAATTGCTCGACATTTTAAATAAAGAAAAAAAAAGGCCAAGTACATTGAGGCTATTCATCTGAGTCATTGTCCGTTCATGCACAAAGTCATGCACGCTCTTGAAGACACGTACGCGTACAGAATCACGCGCACACACACACCCGCACACTATAGGTTGAGTTGTACCCCACTCTTCTGCCCTTTTCTCCAACATGCATACACCAGTGCAAGTCTGGACAGCCTGCCTCAGTACAGAGATGCACAGCTGACAAATCCCTCCGCCGACACACTGGCAAGTAGTCCCTAATTTATGGGATTTTGATAGATGTCAGATTAAGAGTCTATTACAGCTATTGTTTCTATAACATACAACCGCGCCGTCTTTCTCCTTCTATTTGAACGAGATTAACGTTGGATAATAATCAAAGTAGGAATTAGCAGGTAGGCAGTTTTAAAAGCTGATTCTTTTTCTAGACCCTTTAAGTACGACATGCTGCTGAATAAAACACACTAGCGCGTCAAATTACGTGTTTAGTAACACATTCCAAAATTAAGAGTAGTCTACACTTAATAGTTTCACGGGACTACTTTTTGTCAATCCAAACGGCTGGTTGGGAGAGGCGAACGCATCGGGGCGGATGTCCACCTCACTTTTCCCCGGGTGTTGTCTGTCTCCCCGGCACACACACACACTCTGCTTCCATCTATCCATGCTGTTCAGCTCATTGTACTGACCGAGCTCATCAATTAGGCAAGAATTAGGCTGTTTTAGATGCAATACTTGTGCCTTTGTGCTTCGAAGAGGATTAACAAACCGCGGACAGAGACACAGAGAAGTTTCTGAGTGCGGCAAAGAGCGGAGAGAAGCGAAACACAGGTACGGTGTGACTGTTATCTCGACTTCCAACTATCGTCGTTACTAATGTAACGCGAGGGTACGAGCCGCAAGCTAAGTGGCTAACGTTAGCATCCCACCGACCAACTATAGGTCTGACTTCAGGTCGCACTTCGGAGAGGAGGGAAATGTCGCCTCATTTTGTGTTCTTCAGCCTTCACAAATTACTTATGACCGCACAAACTGCTTATGTTTGCGGCTAAACGTAGCGCCAACTTGAGTTATAATTATAATCCAGAAAGCGAGTTTTTTTTGGTACTTGGTGCCAGCAGTAGCGCGAGTGGAAGTAAGCGTGCGGAAAACAAAAGGACTCCGAAGTCTGACACACAACACACACGACTGTTCAGGAAAGCTGTGACAAAATCTAGATTTAGAATAAAGCACCGGATGCGAATCCACCACCTCGTATTTTTGGTTTAATAATTATTTTTTTCTATTTAAACAAAAACAGGTTTAGCGTTAACGTATTATAAAAGGATGCTTAAAAAGTAGTCCCCATACTAATATTAGGTTAACATTACCTTCAGTAAAATACAATAAAGAAAATCCACTACAAGGTGACTTTAAACTTACTCTTGTGATCCGTGAGCACATTATTAGTCACTTTAGGAATACTATTGTCATTATGAGTAAAAAATTATGCATCAAGGACGACCAGACTACACATTTAGGGATGATATAGAACAAATTAAATCTATATAAGAACAAATTAAATCTATATATTTATATATACATTAGAGACTTTACCTTGAACTTGATAAACCATGTTTAGCAGTGTGTGTGTGTGTGTACTGTGGATTGGTGTTGTGTAACATAATACATAATCATGTCAGATGTCCAAATATTGAAAGTTAAGGAGCAGAGCCAGAAGTTCCTTGTGAGGTTGTGAGTTACTAAGCATAAGTAGGTGGTTGATAAATACAGACTACTCCAAATAGACCCTGCTTAGTCCGGCTAGCAGTGAGGTATTGTAGTTTTGGCTCTTATTGGTCCTAACAGTGGCTTAGTCCGCCAGAGAGCGAGGCTATGATGGCAGTGTCCGAGGCTACCACAACCCCCTTGGAAAGTGAACCGAGGCGGGATTATACATCTGTAGCTTCAGCGAGTCCCCCAAACTTAAACCAACCGAGATGCACGTGAATAGACAGAGATATTAACTATGTTTGGATGATGTGAGTTTTCAGTGAAGTTAGGAGAGGACAGCTGTTGTAGGCTTGAGGAGGGGAGGGGAGGCGGGGGGGGGCACCGGGAGACAGACAAAGACCCCCAGAGAGCCTCAGACACTCGTATTGTCTCCCGGAGTTTGGTAGATGTGAATGCATCTCTCGGGTTGCAGAGATTGCCCCTCACCCTCTGCAGAAGCACCACCGGTCATGTTTTAATGTGCACAGTGCCGAGACACGAGACACGAGTCCACGTCGCCCGTCTGTAACTCCTTAAGTCCTAAAGGGCTTTGTTCTGGTCGCGGTTCAAGTTAGGAGACCGGCGATGAAGTTGCCGATGTGATGATGATTTGGTGACCGAAAAGCGAATGTGAAGAGTGGGGGTGGCCATTGCGCCGTTTATACCGTGATCTGTGAGTAATATCTCGCTCTTTTGAGGGAGGGAGGGAGGGAGGGGGGGAGTTTGGTTGGGTTACTTTGTGCTGTGCGGAGCCGTGTCCTGAGCTGACCGTCTAGTCTTTTGTGCTGCTGTGAGACTCGCTGGCCCGGAGACACAGAGATCAACACAGAGAGAGAGAATACGAGGCACGGCCACGCGATGACATAGCACCGCGAGACTGTGGATGACACTTCAAATAAGAGTCCCCTTCATGCAGGAGGGCTCTCGCGTCCACGTTGTTTTTCAGATGCTGCCACTTGTCAGCTGTGCTGTTGTGACGAAGAGGCCGACGTGTGTTTGTAATGGTTTGTGTGCTCGAGATTTGTGATGCACAAGTTTTCATTTGGCCGACTGGAAATGATGCAAGGCTACAAATAGGACATCGTATTTTGGACTGATGAATAGCGAAATTGATTATGCGTGGACTGAATATGAGGTCACACCAGGGCAAGAGCAAACTTCACTCTTTAGTCTTTTGACACACACACACACACACACACACACACACACACACACACACACACACACACACACACACACACACACACACACACACACACACACACACACACACACACACACACACACACACACACACACACGAGTGTTAATGATCAGGAGCTTTGTCTGGATGAATATGTTACAAAATGTCAGAAATTCATCATTAATACAGCCCAAGTTAACATATTTATACAGATTGTTTTGTTTAACCAAACATCTAAATATATTGAGTTTACATCATAGAAGTCAAAGCAAATATTCACATTTGAGATGCTGGAACTACAGATTTATTTTGGCATCTTTTGCTCAACAAACTACGTAAATGATTAATCTCTTATCAGCAATACTCTTAGATATCTCACAACAGTGTTTCCTAGTGCTGATATCACTATTTAATCAGCTGATTAAGTTTTCAGTTCATCTTTGATCATTTGGTTTATAAAAGGGCAGGAAAAAAAGCGGCAAATCCTTTAAGTTAAGAAGCTGAATCGAGGAACTATTGAAAATCTTTGCTTGAAAACTGCCTTGAATGATGAATGGCTGACAGCGATGCACCTGGCCGATCTGCCGGATCGATACCTCTGATTCTGACTCGCAGCCATTTCCCCGACCTTGTCGAGTGGATTGGATATCGGCCGTCAGCGACTGATTCACACAGATTAAATAAAAAGTCTTCGTCGGTCTGCATTCGCTTAGTTACGGCGGGCTGTCAGCTCAGTTTTGAGTGCCACACTAAACACATCCTGTTACCTTTAAACGACTCCATAGAGCTCAACACACTAAAGTGTACAGACTTTAACTGGGAAAGAGAGAGCACTGGTATCTTAGCTCTAGTGTGTCTTAAACAAATAGTCTGGAGCACTAAATAGCCCTCTTGTTCTGTTTGTGGGTGGTGCCTCCATGACAGGCATGTTCCTAATTAACTGGAGTAATAAAGGCAGGCTTGAGTTAATCAGTTTGGGTCCTGTGATGATCAAAAAGAAGACGTGTCTGATCGTGTGTTGAGGTTCTCATGAGGTCAAGGAGATCAGAACGTGATCTTAAAAGATGTTTGACAGGATGTTCTTAGGCTGATGTCTCAGACCACATGCACACGAGGAACCATTCACTCGTGGTGTTGAGCGACCAGCGACCACATCTACTCATCTGTCAGAGCAAATCAAGCACGAAGTCTCAGATTTGACTGGTTTTAACCAAAGTTGTAGCTATTGAGGGATATGAGGGTCAGGGAGAGATAGCTGGGAGCTGTTGAGTGCGAGTGAGTTTACAGTAAACCAGTGTTTGGAAAACAAACCCAGCTCAAGGGAACATAACGGGATCGCTTCCAAGGTAGCAGTATGTTCTACTTTACAAGAGTGAGTTCGGTTTTTATGGGGTTTCAAGTGAAAACCAACAGCTGCCAACTCGCTAACGAAAAGACACTTCAGTGATGGTTTAACGAGAGATTGAATCTTTAAGACAGAAACTCTGTGTGTGTGTGTACGTGGGGGATATTTTACATGCAGGGTCTGTGTGTTTGTTGCAGCCATGCCCTCAGTGATGGAGCGCTCGGGGGCCGGGGTCCTGTCCAGGAGCAGAGCCAAGACCGTAACCAACGGCAACAGCCTACCACACTCCGAAGAGGAGAGCAGCGACGAAGATCACGCTCACGGTAGAGACACACACACACACACACACACACACACACACACACACACACACACACACACACACACACACACACACACACACACACACACACACACACACTCTCTCACTCTCAACTGAAGTCTAATCTACTGACCTCATGTGAATTCAATGGGTTAGTGGGTGATTGAGCTACTTGTTGTAAAGAGTACAGTGGACATGCGTTGCCATTGTACAGATGCATCACGCCGGCTGTTCCCGTTGCATTCGTTGCATTGCTGCAGTGCTTCCTCAGTCCCTGCACACTGCTCCCCTCTGTCCTCTCCTCCTTCTCTCCTCCTCCACCCCCTTCCCACACTTATCCATCCTTGTTATCCTCTGCCCACATACATCTCTCCTTCCTCCGTCCTCCGTCCTCTTCCTCACCCACCGACTTGCTGTTGATCTCTCCGTTATCTCACAAGGCACATTGACTCAAGATGTCTTATTAGATCAGACAGTTTAACTGGAATAGTTGGCGAGCGTTCAAAAAGCCACCACCCTATAACATTATTGCACTGCCCACTTTCGTCTCGGCCTCCTCCATCCCTTCTCAGTCGTCCAGTCGCCAGCATCTTTTTCATCCATCTTTTTTGATGTTTCCCTCATTACTTGCCTCCTTTCATGCCCCTTCTTTCCTTCCATCCAGTCTTCCTTCTTCCTTCCTCATCCCCTTCCCCGTCTCCACCCATTTCATCCCCATCTCCTCCCTTCCTGTCCTCTCTCCCCGAGGGAATCGTAATCTGTCTCTTCCCCGCGCTGGTCTGCTTCCCTGCCTCGCTCATAGTCTCTCTTCACTCCTCGCCTTCCTCCCTCTTTACCACGGCACTAATTACTTAATGTCTGCCATCCGCTCGCTGTCATACTCCCCCCCCCCTTCCCCCCCCACATCTGTGTCTTGTCTGTATAACTGTCACTTAGTGATCAACACGCTGAAAATGTTATCGCCCTAAAAATAGCACGCTTCAAGTTATTTATCACAATATATGCTATTTCTGTTGACTTTGAATTGTTGTCTTGTAAAAAGAGAAACACTATATGCTGCGATTCAACCAAACTGTTGAGAAACCCAAATGTTTGGAACAATTAAGTAAATGGAACAAGTGAAGACGGACACACTCAGCAGTCTTTTAAACCCATTAGAATCTCAATAGTTGATTAAAAGCGTTCTCCCCGAGTGTTTCTCACAGGCTTAAGGACTTAAGCACTGTTTGCTCTTTGGCAAACTGATCTGTCCCCAGGGTTCCCCACAGTGTTGTAGAGTGGAGGTGCGCCCCCAATAGAGAGCATTTTTGTAAAATGTAATATTAGGCTCATTGACAATCTTCTTGTAACTACATTAATACCGAGATGAGATGTCAGGATATGCCCGATTCAGCTTTACAGACCGAGTTCGGTCAGCTGTAATCATAGTCATTTATGTACATGCTATAGATGACTTCTGTCTATCCAGCTCTGCAACGTCTTGGGAAATCTACGGGAATATTTGTCCCCCATCCTCTTCTATGTCTGCAGATCTACCCATCCTTCTGGGTAATAGAAACTCAGATTTGTCTTGTGTGTGTGTCTCTCTTTCTCTACAGACAGCATGATCAGAGTGGGAGGAGACTACCAGGCTCAGATACCAGACTTCAAACCAGGTAAGCTGAGAGAGGAAAGCACGATGAGAAAAGGAAGGTTAATAGATAGAGGGAGGAAATCAGGGCTGAGAAGGAGACCTAGAGGTGAGGACATTGAGATGGAGGAAGGAGGGGAATACAGATGATGAGAGAAGTCGAGGTAAAACGACCAGTTACCGGCTTCCCTTCTCTCCGGGACACGGAGGGGGAAACAATGAGACACTTTGATGTGTTGCAGAGGTTGTCCTTGCTCAGTGTGCAAGAAATAGTGACGTTTAATACACGCATCGTGGATTGTGAGGTTTACATAGATGCCCAAAGTATCTGCGGTATCTTGATTTTTGTTTTGTTTGAATACTATTTCATGAGGAATGAAAAGGTTTAAATATTCTGACATTGGGCTCATTGAAACGCCCCGATATGTTGGTGTAGATGTAAAGTGTCTGAACACTGAAAACAATCACCGTAGATGACAGACTGCAGCAGATGAGGGAAGAAGCAGTTTAAACTCGTTTAGCGTTTTGCATTTTGGCAAAACCCAGGTGTTGAATTCCCAAAACGGCTGACATGCCACCGCCTCGTGTTTCTTGCTAATGACGAGGAAGACAAAGATGGAGCCCAGACAGGAGACAACATGCACATGAGAGGGAGGAAGAAAGTAGGAGTTCATAGTTTGATCGGTCAGAGAGAGATATTAGGAGTGGGATTAGAATACATATATAACATATGGATTTAAATGCCTCATGTGTTTACTTTGTGTTAAAACCATTCAAAACGTGCTTGTTTGTTTTCCTCACCAGACAGTCCAGCCCGCTACAATGAGAAGGACCAGAGGAGCATGTTGGTCTGGTGTCCGGACAGTCAACTTTCTGATGCAATGTGTAAGACACTCACACACTGACCTACCTCTGCCTACCTATGCTGGTGCCAGCTTAACAATGTCACCTTCAGTTTAATGGCTACATGCTGACTAGAGAATAGCAGTTCAAACCTTCATGCGCTGTGTTTTCTCCTGCGCACTCGTTTTCTTCATCTATTTTCTTCTTTTCTCTTTCATTTTTTTCCTTGTCCTTTTTTTTCTCTAACTTGTCTCCCTATCCTTCTCTCTCCACCACACTGTTGTGTTCCTTCTTGCTCTACATCTCTTCACTTTGTAACCCATTCTCCTCTCCTCCTACCCCAGTGGACGAGTACATCTTCATGGCTAAAGAGAAACACGGATACAACATGGAGCAGGTACGGCAGACGGCAAATTGACTTGCAACAAAGGATCATTTCATTATCAAAATGCATGATCTTTCTCTTATCACTGTCCCTGCTTGTCTGACCCCGTCCGCCCACTCAGGCTCTGGGCATGTTACTATGGCACAAACACGACGTGGAGCGCTCCCTTGCCGACCTGGCGAACTTCACCCCCTTCCCAGATGAGTGGACAGTGGAGGACAAAGTGCTGTTTGAGCAGGCCTTCAGCTTCCACGGCAAGAGCTTCCACCGCATCCAGCAGATGGTGAGACACACACACACACACACACACACACACACACACACACACACCGAATATTTAGTACAGAATTTAGTGCGATTTTCAAAAACACTTTCAGCATTTCATACTACATTTTTTAAAAGTCCTGTGTTGTTGTTGCGTAGCTTCCTGACAAGCTGGTCTCCAGCCTCGTGAAGTACTACTACAGCTGGAAGAAGACCAGGACTAGGACCTCAGTCATGGACCGACAGGCCAGGAGGCTGATCAGCAAGAGAGAGAAAGAAGATAGGTAAGAGACACCATGAAACTTTAATGATCACCTGAAGGGAGCGACAGAATGAGGGAGCAATGAATATTGGAGGAAGGACTGAGCAGGAAGGAAACACAAGTTCTCAGCAACTACTCCTCCGAGAAGTGACATTTACAAAGCTCCATTGTTGAATGACACTCGCAAGCATGTCGTCCTGGGTAACAAGAGCCTCATGAATACCAATGAGATACTTTGATATGACTTGTTGTCATTCTCGAGCATTTTAGATATATTTTTGATGAAATTGAGACAATTGGCAGGAGACGATACTGAACCCTGGGTGTGGATAGTTACTTTTATTTTTTTAACTTTTTCTAGTAATGATGAGGTTGAGGAAGGAGACCCTGGCAGTGACAGTGACTTTGAGATTGACACCAAGAAAGAGGTGAGCAATATAAAACCTAATAGTGGTTGGTGTGTGTGTGTGTGCAGCCTGATGTAAACCTTTTTGTGTGTTTCATTAGTCATGACTTGCCTGAGGAAATCAGCCTAGCCAAATCGCTGCCTTCTCCATCCTTCAATTCCAACTTCATTTATTATACACAAACTGAACACTGTCTCCTTGAATTGCATTCTTTTTTTTTTTTTAAAGGCATCATTCTGACAGAACCTGATTTTCTAATATTTGTGTTTTATTCTCTGCGAACACAGGCGGTGAAACAAAACCCCAACAACGCCAACTCCGACAAGGCGACCCCCAGTCGCTCTGGGCCGGTGAAGAAGGAAAACCTCGGCGCTCAGTACCGCCACCACCCGCTCAGAGCCCGCCGCAGGCCACCCAAAGGCATGTACCTGCAGCAGGGAGACATCATGACGGTGTCGGCCTCCCATGATTCCGGGGTGCTGACTTTACGGCAGCTGGACACACAGCTGGTGTCACTCAAGAGACAGGTTCGTAGCTTTCTGTCAGTACTTTTAATCGAGCCTGACATTGCATCTGTGTGTTTTAGTTCCGTTAGCCAAACACACCACATGACTAGCTAACAGCTAACTAGCTCTCCTCCTACTGGCGTAAGAAGACGTGCTCAGTTGTAGTCAGCTCGATTCAGTTTGTCGTGGACAGACAGACACAGAAATGCACGCACGCACGCACGCACGCACGCACGCACACACGCACGCAACAATAACCTTCTAGAGGTAGTTTCAAGGAACACCAACAGGATTTAATGTGTATAACTGTGTATCTGCCAATAAAAGTGACAATTGAACACCTCCTCCAAAGCTTTATGGTGTAACAATATATTAATAAATTATCACCTTTTTATGTGATAACTCTAACGAATTCAGTCTTTTTGTTTTTTACAAGCAGCTTCCATGATGTAACCGATCATTTTACACTGCAGCTGCATGTTTAAGTAACAGAAGCCTCTTTGTGTATGTGCAACTAACCAATAAACTTACTACACTGTCTCCTCTTTCTCTCTCTCTCTCTTCTTCTACACTTTCTCTCTCAGGTCCAGTCTATTAAACAGAACAACAGTAGTTTAAAGCAGAGCTTAAATGAAGGTGTTGACACTTTAAAACCTGCTGAGGTAAACCTTTTTTTATTCTACAGCTTCCTTTTTTCCACTCCTTTTCTTTTACAGCGTCCCTCCTTTACATCCTTCATCTATCCCCTCTTTGATTTCTGTTTCCTAAGCGTACTCACTCTTCCCCATCTCTGATCTCTCTTCAGTGTGTCCTTCTCCTCTCGCATGTGTTCACTCTGCCCTTCCCCAACTCCCCCATATCATTTTACCCCTTGTGGGACTGAGATTAGTTTTAATCTGCCCTTTTCTCTCTTGCTGTCATTTTCACCCCTCTCGCCTCTCCTGTTTTCTTCTCTTTCTTCCCACCTCCCTCCCTCCCTCCCTCCCTCCATCACACACTAATCTCCCCCTCTCTCTCCCTCAGCCTGTCCCTAAGATGAACTCTCGTTGGACCTCAGAGGAGCAGCTACTGGCTGTGCAGGGTGAGTAAAGGCTGCAGCATCATCTTCCTCCCCTCTTACAGAGTCACCTCATGATGTGTCGGTACTGTAGAATCACTGCATGACATATATCTCCTGGAAAAAATGATCAAACAGGCCTTTTTGGCCTATTTACATTTTTAAGTTACCCCTCTGCTTGACTTTAATTACTGTAGTGGGGCTTGTGTCCATAATCACTATTCACTGTATAGCGTTATCGCCATTTGTTGTACTGTATATATTATTATAGCTTATGTAGTGGACTCTAAATATTCCACGCTGCATACATTAGTGTGCAATAGATGGCCACTAACTCTAGACAGAAAAACACAGCTGTCAGATGTTTTGTGTTGGACATATTTCATTTACTTTTTTTATTTGTTATTTTACCATCGGACATGTTTGTTTTGATAATAAATAAAAAAAGGATGTCTTTCTATTGTACTTCCCTTTTAGTTTGATCGGAGCTAGGAGTGATTGGGATTCAGATCCCAGCTGGGATTTAAGTGAATTAAAGTTGCGGGAGAAGTAAAGCAGCTACTGTTCCACATCAGTACGATAGTATCGCTACAGCACTTCATCAATTAAAGAGAGCGTTGTGTTATCGAGGATCACTCAATGAGTTAGTCATTAGAGGATTCACGGCTGATGAGGTTATTTATTGTTTGTTGGTACAGACACAGAGCTCTGCATAAATGGGTGTCAAGTCCTGAACGTCTGAATCGGATGCATTTTGTAGTAAGTAGGAACCAGGCAGCTGCTGTCAGCGTGCCTTTGAGCAAAGCGTTTAAACCCCCCCATCGGCCGCAGCCGTGTAACGCAAACGGAAGAGGAGAGAGCAGAGGCTGAAACACATGAATGTGTGTCTATGATGTGAGAAGAGCAGAGTGCACTCAGCCAGCCAACCTCAGTGAAGGTTAACAGGAAACACGCGCATCATCAAGCCGTTCACTTCATCTCCCCTTTATCTCTCACACTGACAGAAAGCAGACGGTTTCTGTCGCCGCTTGACGAGTGATGCGCAGACGCAATATTAACCGGTTTTTCTACCGTCTCTTCTCCAGCTATCCGTCGCTATGGTAAAGACTTTGCAGCCATCGCTGAGGTGATCGGGACAAAGACGCCAGCTCAGGTGAGCTTTCATCTCTTATTGTGACCTCATTCCACCCAGCAGTTTACTCTCTGTGAGGCTGCCAGTCAGCTTTTCATCTCCTCTCCAATTGTATTGTATAGGATAACTATAATCTTCGTTATCCCTGCTCTCGTTTGTCTACTGACCTCTAGTCTCCGCGTCCTTGAGCGCAGTGCAACTTTTTGTTTGCCATTTTTGTTCGCCATTTCCTCTCCAACTCTCGCCATTTTTCCTCCAGGTGAGTTCGTTCTTCGTGAGCTACCGGCGCAGGTTCAACCTGGACGAGGTGCTGAGGGAGTGGGCGGCCGAGCAGGTGGCCACCAGCCGAGACCAGAGAGACCCGAGGAGGGCCGGCGAGGACGTGGCCACCGCAACAGATGGAGCCGCCGAGGACGAGGTGAGCCCCGACGTAAAGGACACCTGAAGTTATTCAGAGTTTCTAACCTTGCTGGTTTTAGTACCAGATTTGATTTGAGTCCTTGGTGTCCAAAATCCAAGACGGAACAGGCCCTGAGGAAGACACGGAGGATAGACACTAGATATAAAGTCATTAACGGGATCATCAACTTAATGCTTAGTCACACAATCCACATGTCAGCGGTTTCAGAGCTTAAAATGCTTGTTGGTGCCCTTGGTGACTGAGGTGGATTTAATGGGTGGAATCCATCTTATCAGAGTATATACACAACAGAAGGAGCAGGTGGTTGTGATATTAAGTTCTCTCCTGCGTCATAAGATGAATGCGTCTCCTCTTCATCATAGAGCAAACATGCCATCTGTCTCTATTCTCTCTCCACCTCCTCAGTCTTCTTTGTTTTCTCTCACTTCATCCTCTGCTGTGTGCCTCCTCCTGATCTCCGTCTGCCTCCTCCTCCTCCTGCCCTCAGGTCAAGATGGAGGACTCTCCCTCAGACATCACCGGCGGCTCCTCCCCTCCCTCCTCCACCCAGACCGCCTCCTCCCTCTCCCAGCCTCCTCCACTGTTGCGCCCCGCGCCTCCCTCGGCTCCCCCCAGCCTCCTCCGTCAGCCCCCTCCCCTGCAGACACGTCCGCTCCAGAACCGAGCGCCCCACAACCACCCACCGCCTCCCCTCATCCGGCCCGCGGTGACCACCTCGTCCTCGTCCTCCTCCACCGGGAGCTCCAGCCTCCGGGCGTCTCCTCCCAGCTCCTCCTCTGCTGCAGGGCAGATGCCCCCATCGCTGGTTGGGCTCAAAGTGGAGCAGCCCAACTCTCATTGATGTATATACACACACACACACACACACACACACGTATTACTATAGGAATAGAAACGCACACAAATTAGCATGAAAACAAACACGATGCTTTCTCTTCATCCTGTAACTCCACCACTCCTAGTCTTTGTTCGTGGACCATCACACGACCACACGATCCATCGGACACGCTCAGGTCCCCAAGGTGACATCACAACTCTTAAAATCCAGGAAGTGTAAGGGCCCCCCCACCCTCCCCCCCTGCAGGTCCACTTAGAAAGTCTGTGGCCTGAAGCCCCTTCACTGTACTAACAAACACCTACCTCCAGACCATCGCTCCCCAGTGCAAACACACACACACACACACACATGCTAGGAACTCAAAACCAACACTACCTGCACACTTCTGAACAACACAAAAAGAGACATTGGTTTGTCGAGCCGTTGGAAGAAAACCGTGACCGCAGCGAACAAAACCCACCTGCTCGTTTCCATGGCAACTGCTGAACATCTGGATTGCGGAGGAGTGTGGTTGAACACACACACACACTATATATATATATAGATCTTTACTGTAGGTTCCACTGGGCAGGTATCGAGTTATCCAAACAACCTTCAGGAAAATCAAATAAAGCAAGAAAAGACAAGAACCACAGAAGAAGAGTTTCCCCTCATGTGAGCCAAACCTGCTCCTCCTGAGAGGAGGAAGTCATCCAGAAGGGTCCCGCTGACGCGAAGAAACGGGCCTCTTCCTTTTGAGCTTTGCTTTAAAACTTGGACCCTCACAGGAGTGAAAAAGGTACTTCTGCAAACAGAAACAGACCCTTGTACTCAAAGCGGTGCAGAGTTTACAGACGCAGCTTTTAATAGTTGAGGCTGTTTTTGCTCCGAAATGGGAAAACCAGAGGAGCAGGAGATCCCGTCTCCCTCTTCTCATAGCCATGTATTACTAGTATTAACTGGAGTGATGTTCCCCCTTTTTTTGACTAGACTTTTAAAGTGAGCCCTAGGCAGGCAGGTAGTTATTGTAAGTAGTTTAGATAGTGCATACTTTATTATTATGATTATTGACTGAGCACTAAGGAGAATGAGAGCCGTTCAAGACATTTGCCACAGCTTGTTCTCCACCGCTAACTGTCCATTACTGTTGGGGAATGTTTTCAGCAGTCAACCGCTAACACTGGCCTCTGTGGGAAAACGTGTGCAGAGGACAGAATTTTAAAGCGGGTTTACAAAGGAAAAGTACAATGTTCTGCCAAATTCTGCTATTGCTTTAAAAGCTCACCGTTCCACAGAATCTCTCCAATTAGCTGTCGAGTGTGTTTGACACGTTACCGTGTTGGCTTGCTTCCTACATGTTAGAAACAGGACAGATAGTCAAACAAAAAGGCGTTTAAAGGATTAATTTGGCTTTTTTGGGAAACTGAGCCGAGAATATTCGAACCACTTTTGTGTCTGTGAGGTAAATGTAAAAGGTACCAGCAGCAGCCGGCAAACTTAGCTTAGCACAAAGACGAGATGAAGGAAAACGGTTAGCATGGCTCTCTCCTTAAAGGTGAGCAGCCCACTGATCAACACGTCAGACACTGTTTGAATGCGTATAAGATGCGTATTGAGTGTTTGTCGGCCTCTGTTCTAGTTCTTAAATCTCTGAGGTGACATCAGGCAGCCTCATGATTTTAATCTGCTGTGTCACCTGGCAGGACAGTCCCATGATGCAGACTGTGCATCGCTGCCTTTGTAAGCAGATCTGGGATCACAGGTCGTGCGTATTAAACTGTTTAGTGCTTCTCCGCTAACCTCGGCCTTCGGTTAACTGGGCAGGAATCAAAGCGGCCCGTCGCGACGTTTGGCTTTAAAGTGGCTTTGTTTTAGCGTGGAGTTTTTTTTTCTTAACGGTTCCTTCCTCCAAAAAACGGCTTGTGTACTGTATGTGAGAAGTTGTTTACATTGTGGAAACTGAACAGTTTGTTTGACAAATGTTGTTTTTTTTAAATAAAGAAATGACCAAATAGTCCAGCGTTAAAGCGGTTCATCCACACACACAAACCATCGGAGAGGTTGGGGCGTGACGAGCTCTGTGCCGGGCTTTACCTGCAATGAGTGAATCCCCTCTAAAGACAAATACAAGTCTGGTTGCACCATCAACACTGACGAAGGTACTGCAGGTAATCCCACATCAGGCCCTGTTGGACATGTCTGCAGTGTTTCCACACAATCGAGGGCCCCGAGGGGCCCCAGAACTTTTGCAGTGTTACCTGCTGGTTCAGTATGATCACATCGCCTCGATGCTGTACAACTACAGTATCTGCCATCAACTGCTGTCACAAATGTGACATTACAAGTCTGAAAATTAAACAAAATGTACTTGCGTGTCACAATCCTTTGATCCTCAGGAATACTTCTCGCACACCTGAAAGTGACCCAGTCTTACACACCTGCAAAGGACCGCTTTCAATAGCAAGTTTACAGCAAACATGGATAAGATGTGCGTGAATGTCTCAATAAAATGGAATTATGAACAACTTCTTCATGAAACTGCTGGATGACCATGAGATCTGACAAGAGAGCTCCAGCTACTAAATGGACCTTGTGAGACTTCGTGAACTACGGGGCTGGAAGAGCATTTCCTTTCTCATGGAGTTCAGAGGCAGATTATCATTATATCATTGTTTTTATTACTATCATTGTAATTTTTCATCATTTTGTCTTTGCACAAAAAAACAAACAAATAATACATTTTGCAGGAGCTGATCACCCCTCCCAACCCCAAACCCACCACTACAGTTTGCTCAAAACACATTTTAAATCAATGTAAATTACAGCAATGTAAAACAAAATAATGTAAATAAAATCAACCCTGAAAGAGATAATATAACAGCAACAGCCAGAATAATAATTAGAATCCAATACCCAGCACCTTAATACATGAATCAACGTTGAAAGAAAAATCTGACGTATTAAAAACTGAAAGAAAAATAATAAAACGACAGTGTGCCATTGTGAGAAAGAAAAGTTAGGTACAACCAGCTGACGGGACGCAGCATCATCCCCATCGCCTCCTCTCTCTGACCCCCGCCTGTGTGTGTGTGTGTTTCTTCTGCTTCGACAAAATGGAGCATCAACGCAAAGCGAGAGAAAGGAAGTGACGTCTTCTGGTTTGTGGTTTTGAACGTGAACATGTGCTCTGATGAGAGAACGTTTTGGCGAAGAAGGTTTTTCCTGCTTTCTCTTTCTGCTTCAAGCCAGTCTGGACCGATAAGGCCTCTGAACAAAAACAACAGACACATGAAAAGAAAAAGGCCAAAATCTTGAAGTAGCAGTAGTCGTCACCACCACCATCATCCTTAAATACACTGATAACTGCTGTCTGCGGGGGGAGGGGGGTTGTGTTTAATCCGGTACACTACGAGTTGTGTTAAAGGTGCACTACACCGAAAAGGCAGCAATGATATGATCCGACATGACCTTCACCCCCCCCCCACCCCCCAAAAAAACAAATCTGTACAAACCCCAAAATTTCCAACGACACAAAAAAATATATTATCAAATCAAAAGTAGAAGAAGAAAATAATTCACCATTCGTCGTTGATTCTTTTTTTTTTTTTTCCTCCAGTGATCTTTTATAATACACTCGCACACACACACACACACACACACACACACACACACAAACTGTTACGTACTCCAAAGACACATTTTTCTGTGTAGCAGAGAACGTGTGCGCGTGTGTGTGTGTGTGTGTGTGTGGGGGAGAAACGGGGACAACAAATGCGTCGGTTCAGGGTTGACATTCTGGATATGAAGGCGTGATGCCAACCGAAGTGATACCAACATTAAGGAAAAAAAAAATACAAATAAATCATTCAAGCATTTATGTGCTGACAACAAAAACAAACCCCAAATTTAATTCTACAATGAAAGGCAACATAAAAATCCATCAACAACCCCGTCCATGAGCCGTCCTTCCCTCCCCAGTGTCCCACATGTCCCTCTTTTCCAGTGCACAACTCTTTTTTTTTAAAAGCCATAAAAGAAGAAACTAAATAAAATAAGTACGGACTTGAAGACACGCTGAAGCCCGTACAGTCGACGACGTCATCAACTCTGACTGGACTCCTCAGACTTGATGGCGTGAGAGGAGAGGGAGGGAAAAAAAAGGGAGTGAAGAGGCGAACAAGATGGATGTGTTTGTGCTGAGTTCAGTTTGAAATTAGATGGAGAGAGGGTGCTGAAGAGTGTGTGTGAGAGGGGTGAGGAGGAGGAGGGAGGGAGGTGGTGGGAGGATGGATCAGGTGGATTGTTAAAAGTTCCTTTTTGTGCGGGAGGGGAGGTTTGGGTGGGCGAGTGGAGTGGAGTGGAGAGGAGAGGGTCCTTTAACCAACAGCAGCAATCAAAAATCCATCAATCTGTAGGTGTGTGTGTGTGTGAGAGAGACAGTGGGCTTCAGCAACCAAAGTCCTGGCTCAGTTGGAGTCCATTACGTGTTGGAGGATCAGAACAAATTCAATCAGAACTCCTGTTTGAGTTTCCAGCAAAATAAGGCTCCGAACGTCCCGTCACTCATTGCCACGCGTTAAGAGATTCAGAGAGAAAGTAGAAGTTTGTTTTTTTCCAGCAATTCCTCCACCCTTTTTATCCTCCATCCATCCCCAATTTGTTACCCGGGTCCCCCCCCCCACCCCCCTCCTATCCCCCCAAAAATAGAGAGACCTGGCAGCAGGACCGTTCAGACAAACTGAATAAATAGCAGGAAGAAGGGACAGGAGTGGTCAGAGCGATCAAAAGTGTGACTACTAAAAAACAGAGAGAGCCGATCGAACATGCAGAAGAGTGGAACGTCTAAGTAGAACGGTGACAAAAAAAAACAAAAAAAAACCCAGCAGGGAAGAGAGAAGACCTCGGTCTATAAGTACTTCACAACTCAGAGGAAATCAACTCAGAGCTTCTAAAGGCGGGGCCTCGGGAACTTAAGGAACAAAACTCCTAGAAAAGAAACGGTTCCTAGTCTCAGAGAAGCAATAGCCCTACTTCAGACCTCTGTCCAGATAACAATCATGTTATGTTTTTTAAAGTGATCCCCACCCTTTAGCTTACCTCCACACTGACCCCCCCCCTCCCCCCCACACCTCGCTTAGAGCATCATCTTCATCCCCACTATCGCCTCCCGCCTTCCACGCTTTAATCTCATCCCTCCTCGCGGCTCCTCCGGCACTCACAGTTTGAGCTCGTTGGCGATCTTTGAGGCAATGTTCTTGAAGGCGATGGACGTGCCCGAGATCCGCTTGAAGCGCACGCCGTTGAGGGAGAGCCGCGGCAGCTTGCACACCTCCATCTCCCACTGGACGAAGTCGTCGCGCGCCGGGTTGCCCGACACGCACAGCAGCATGTAGCGCTCGCGCAGCTCGTACTCGCAGCTGTTGGAGTCGAGGACCTTGCGGATCTCGCGCATCATCTCCATGGGCTCCATGGACGACGTGGTCTTCATGGACCAGGTGAAGCGGAGCGAGCGCGGCTTGGCCGGGTCCTTCTGGCCGCCGATGGCCGGAGGGGTGCCGGTGCCGCCTGAGAGGAAGGGGGAGGGGAGGGAGAGAAGAGAGAAAGGAAACGTCTGTCACTGAGGAAGAGGTTGTGGATAGATGGAAGATCCCGTCTGCTAAAACTGTGACTAATGGAGAGCCGTTATGAGGACCCTCCTCTGGACGTAATCACTACCTGTGACTGTAGAAATAAACATACCGGTGTTAACAGATCCTGGTGAGGAGTTGTTCTCGTCATTGTTGGAGGAAGAGGAGAGAACGCCACCTGACGTCTTCTCCGACTTGTCCACCGTGCTGCTCAGCATAGACCTGGGTGAGGGATGGGAGGGTGAGGAAGAGGAGGAGGGTGAGGATAAGGAAAAGAGAGAAGAGAAGAAAAGAAAAGTGTGAGAATTGAGAGAATCATTTAAAAAGCAGAGACAAAAAGGGGGAGGAGGAGGAGGGAGAAATGGAGGGATGATTGAGAGGAAGAGGGAGACGATGAGGTCATGAAAATGAATGGAGACAAAAAAAAGGCAAAAAAATAATTTAAGTACCCCTGTGTGCATTTGTGTGCGCGTATCTCTCCGATGTAGATTCACATCTGTGTGTGTGACACGATGAATTTAAAGTCTGCTTGCACACAAACACACATTTGGGTACTTGAACTCTGATTAACCCCTCGCACACACACACACACACACACACACACATGCAGGTCAACCTCCACACTGGCACTCTCACTCTCTGGGATGCTACCATTCACCGCTGATCTCCCGTCCCCTGATTGGTTATAAGCCATCATATCACCATCACCAACCAATTACACCCCCCCACCCCCCCACACCTCTCCCAGCCATTCACAACAAGCTCAGAGATCATCTACTGATTGGCTCCAGTCTACTGATCGGCAGGCGGGTTTGTTTTGGTAGAGTCTGGGGGGGTTTTAGGTTTTTTTTCGGGCTCTGTATCTCACCTGCTCCCCTCATCCCGACCCTCTCCCTCATACGGACTCCTCGAGAAAAATCAACACAAGTTTAGTCTTTTTGAGGGCTAAAAAGCCAACAACTGGACTCTTACACAGATAAAGGGGAACAAAAATAAAAATCAGCCGGCTGAACACCGCCGCGCTGCTCGCCGTGCCCGCCTGAATGTTCCAATCCAACCGAATATCTCATTTGCACTCCACCAACTGTTTAAAATTTGAAGTCCCAGCGCCACCCGAGGACTCCACGGCCCACAATGCACCTCCCCCAATGTCGCAGCTCCTCAATGAGGAGACGTCACAAGACGGGTTGAAAAGACGAGTCAATAATAAGATGCATTCATAAATCCATTACTCAGCGTTTGTATGTAAAGTCGTTTAATAACGACCGGTTTCAATGTTTTAAACATAACGGTCACTTGCGTTGTACCAAGGCTTACACTACGCGTGTGTAAGCCGCTGCGGGACGGATCCCAATGTAATGAAAATGTAATTTGATATCAGAATTAAAGTATTTCCAAACAGGAGGAGAAATACTTTAAGAAATACGATGTAATACGGAATGATTGGGAACAGAATGGAGTGGAATGTGAGCTGGAACGACTCGGACCGGGACGGAATGGTTTGGAACAGAACGGTCGGCACAGTGAGGGCGAGTCGTGCGGCAAAAAAAAAAGAAGGAGGTTAGACTCATTGTTGACCCCCGGCACTGCATTTAAAACCTCTATTAGTAACATTGGACCTACACACAGGACTGTTTAACAATCCTACACAACACACATGTAACACAACACACACACACACACACACACATATATACACACACACACGCACGCACACATGTTCTCTCTCATACCAGCAGACAAGACGTACCAAACAAACGTAACAGAGGAACACAAAGACATGTAAACGCATGCAGACGATGGAAGGAAAGTGACAAATTCAACAGTTTATGGTCTGAAATTCATTCGGTTGTGGGAAAGACGACATTTTCTGTTTTGCCCCATTTAAAAAAAAAAAGAAAAAAAAGAACCAAAACATTATGTAAAGTACCTTCTGCAACAGAAATATGGTTAACAATAGAGCACATGGGAAATAACAAGTGGAACACAGTTACACAAGGAGTCCTTAAATAATAAAGGTGAATTGGTGAACAATGTAAAATTATGTAATTTGTGCCATTCTGCATGCTCCGTATGATTTAGCTAAATATGAGGGGATGCAAAATGTCTCCCAAAGGAGGGGAACTACGGCGTCACAGGGCTGATAAGATGATGAGACACTGTCCTCTGTCCGCTTCATAGACTGCACTGTAAATGCATGCAGCGACTCATACGCTCATAAACATAGTCACCCATCTGTCACAAATGTATACAGCTATATATTTATGAGGCAGATTCATTATTTCTCCCTCTCATACTTCAAATGTCATCACTGATGAGAAAGGCTTTGCTACAGTATTACAACTTGTAACCAGCAGGTGGAGCAGCGGTCCGGATTACAAGGAGAAGTGCTCCACCTGCTGGTGAACAGCAGACAACACACTCTAAAGCAAGTGTGTGTGTGTGTGTGTGTGTGTGTGTTCAACATGTACATACATCAATGTAAGTGTGTCATGTATTCATTTGCATGTGAGACAAGATGTGTGTTCATGTTCAGGTTTGTGTGCCTCTGTGCAAGTTTGTGCATCAGGTGTCTTCTGTGTGTGTGTGTGTGTGTGTGTGTGTGTGTGTGTGTGTGTGTGTGTGTGTGTGTGTGTGTGTGTGTGTGTGTGTGTCCACAGCATTAAAAAGGTCTTTTCCAGCCAGAGTAGGTCAAAGCCATCCAGGTCTGTTGCTGCTGCTGTTAGAGAGCCAGTGCCAGAGTGAGAACAGAGCGACGAAAGAAAGGAAGAGTGCAGCCGCCAGAAAAAAAGAGTGCAGCCTGAGAAACACTGCAGCTCCGTCCCTCCCGGGTCCTCCTCATCATCCTCCTCCTCCTCCTCCATCACAACTACCAACTACAGCCACGGACTTCTTATTATAAATCACTTCCCCTGTGGGGATCGTCACAAACTTTCACCACAAAACTAGACACGCGTCTCCGGTCTCCAGCTTGATTTTAGTGACCGAACCGATGAACGCAGAGGTTTAGATGAGTGGTAGTTTGGTAGGTGGCGTTAGCTGGGATGATGGTTAGCGACAGTAAACAATCCTGGGTTGAATGACACGGCTTATAACAGCGTAATAAGCTGAAATCTATCTCTGTGCTTCTTTTCTCTCTCTCATGTGCTTATGGATATGGATTTTCTATTAACCTCAAAAGAGGCACAACATTACCTGCGTCAGAAGCTAAGAAAGGGTTGAGGGTAGAAAGGGAATAGTTTGATCTATTGCAACATCATGACTCGACCTGAATCTGGGACGCTACCGGGGGATACGCGCTCACACACACACACACAACCTGGTAAATAAATGGAAAGAGGAGGCATGAGGAGGAGGTGGGTGGGAGGGGCGATGTAGGGACAAAGAGGAAGAAGGGGTTGAGGTGTTATTGTGCCACGTGATGACGGGGTGAGTGAGTTAAGTGAGTGGGTGGGTGAGGGCGAAGTTAGTCAACATGAAATAAATAAAAATATGGGCCAAAACACGGCACGCAAAAACCAGAAGGCTCAACAAAAAGGAGGCCAACCACAGGAAAAAATAAGAGGAGGAAAGATGAGGCTCAAGATGTCAACAAAAAGCTGCACGAAACACCAACAGGGGGAGGAAATATATATATATATATATGTAAAATATATATGAAGAAGAGAATATACGTATATATCAAAAGGGGTTATATTTAACGTTGGGGGTGTTGCCTACCTTCTCGGAAACCTGAACGAGAGATTTCTACAAAAACAAAAGAGGGATAAAGAAAGAAAGAGAAACAAACGTATATATAAAAACATATAGATTCAGAGCTTTCCTGCAGAAGACAAGCTGCCCTCTGAGCAGCACACTTTACAGCACACTGTCCAACATGAACCGGGCTCATTTTGGGACTGAAGCAGCAAGCACAACCAACATTACATAACCAAAAGGAATAACACAAAATCAGTGTTTAAATGTGAAATCACTGGTGTGAATGTGTGAACAGACAATATTAAAACGCACAACAGAACACCTTAGGAGGGATTTAATGAGCTCCATTAAGAGAACCAGTTTGAACACATTCACCCCCCCCCCCCCCTCCCCCCTCCCCCCCAACAGCAGTCCTGGGTGATCCTGGAAAGAAGTGCTTGTGAGGTGAAAAGCTCAAATGTGACAAAGGTAGTGAAAACCACCTCGTATACACAGACACACTTCAAATGGAAATGCACAGGTTAAGCAACAACGTAATCTCAAACACACAATGAGGAACTTAATCTGGCGCGCACATAAACACACACATACACGCAGTCAGTCACTCACACACACACACACACACACACACACACACACACACACACACACACACACACACACACACACACACACACACACACACACACACACACACACACACACACACACACACACACACACCGTCACTCTCCAGATCGAGGAAAATGCAGTGGTGAGGTTATACGATATGTTCATAAAACACATAGCTTTAGTGTATATACATATATATGTGTGTGTGCGTGTGTGTGTGTGCGTGTGTGTGTGTGTGGTCAAACTGTACAAATGCAACACAATCTCTCTTTCTCCACCGCCTCTACTTCCTACAAGCACGCCAAGTTGTGTGTGTGTGTGTCAAGGTGTCCCCACTAGCGGTATTTATAGTTGAGGGAAAAGTGATATCTCCGGTGTAACCATGGATACTGTCGCCACGGAGCTACAGTATCTCTGAGTGGGAGGTCTAGAGAGAAGATGTGCCTGTACCTCCGCCTCTCTCTCACACTCACACACACACACACACACACACGCACACGCACACGCGCACACACTCTGACCGTTCTCGATTTCTGTCGTGTTTAAAACAGCCAAAAACACAAGCAGACACTCTTTCACCCACACACTCCATATTGAACCTCTAGAGCTGCTTGGTAACACCGCAGCGATGAGAAACATCTCAACCTCACCTGCTCTCTCAGCTGTTCAGCATGTCATGGCTCACTTGGCCCTTCCGCTTTCAGCCTGGCTCTTTCCTGCCACCTTTAAACCTTCACTTCCTGTCCCCTCCTCTCCTCCGTGTCCTCTCAATGTAACACGTCAGCCTCGCTGCTCCTGCGTACGTCTCCACTGCACTCTTTTGCTTTTCCTCTCACACGGACTCAGCTGCGTACAGACTTCACCATGAACTCGATCAAATGTGATCTGAGCCTGGAACTAGTAGAAACCAATGGACACTGTATTCAAATTTAGCATCGATTACAATCAGCCTCCCATAAATGAGGTTTTAGTGCTGCAACCTGCAGTGGAGGACGGAGACGAAAACTGGGCAAGACGTGGAACCAAAACCAAAATTACTCCTCAGTCACCACCGCTCCAAAACAAAATTATAGAGGAGACGCAGCTGTTGCCTTCCTCCCTTCCTCCCCCGCCCCCCTTTCTACTCTCAGCAGAGTTACAGATCAGCACAAGTTTAGCGATAGGGACGAGAGGAGACCCAGTGATGACATGGACGTACGCTGCGTTGTTCTCGAGAGGAAACGAGCACGTGAAATGACTCGTAACGTAAACCTAGCAATCTTCTCTATGAAGCTCAGACCTCAATACTCAGAAAAAGCATCAAACTGTACTTGTGCTGCAAAGTAGCGGGATAATAAATAGAACAGCTGCTACCACGACGGCTCTGCATTTACTGAGCTACAAACCTCCTTCCTCTGCCACATCTCCCGTCTGTCTTGCGACTACTTCTCAGGTTAGAATCTTGAACTTTTAACTCCCCCCCCCCCATTGTCTCACGCTCCCGCGTCTCTTTTCTGCCACTCACCTGCGTACAAACTTGGATGTGAACTTGCTGAATATCCCCGTGGCGCCGTGCGTCCTCCGGGCCTGGCTGTTGCCGTGCGACAGTGACGGGGACGCGGGCCCGCCGGGGTAGGCGGAGCCCTGCTGGTCCCGGGCGCCCCGCTGCTGGCCCGCGTGGAATGTGCTGCGGATGCCCACCCCTCGGGAGAAGTTGGTACGGTCCGACGCGGCAGCGCTGCTGATGTTGTGGGCGGATGGGGAGGCACCGGGCGCACGCTGAGTCGGGCCGCTATAGGAGGAGGAGGAGAGGGACGAGAGAGAGGAGGAAAATGGAGCGAGGGATGGTGAAGAAAAGGTGGGACAGAAGGAGGGGAGGGTGCAGAAGAGCAGAGAGGTCGGATGTGGAGAAGAAGAAGAAAAGAGGTGTAAAGAGGTTGGAAGGTGTGATGACGGAAGAGGAGGTGCAAATGTAGAAGAATTTTACAGGAGACAAGAGAAGAGAAAGCAGGAAACAAAGACGGTATGATAGAGGAAGAGTGGAATGAACAAAGTGAGGTGTAGGACGAAAAGTAGAAAGAATAGGAAGAAGAAAGTTATAAAAGAGGGGGTGGGAGTGTAGAGGAGGGGGAGAGGAACAAACAGTTAGACAAGGAGAGGAAAATCATTTCCTTCCGATGTGCTCCTACCTCAGTGTAAGATCTTACAAGTATCTATGTCTGTTCAACGTCTGCTCGCCCTCATGTTTCAGATAATCCCTCACGTCAGTCAAGTCAATATATAAAATCACATAAGGTCACTGACACACACACACACACACAGTTAATCCTCTTTACTTGGACCGTAGGGCAAAGCATCACTAACCTCCCTCTCTCTCTCTCTCTCTCTCTCTCTCACACACACACAGATAAGGACACACATGCCCACGCACGCACGCACGCCCACACACACACACACACACACACACACACACACACACACACACACACACACACACACACACACGCCCACTGAAATTATTTACTGAGTCAAAGGTTTGCATTTGCTTTGTAGTGTGTGTGTGTGTGTGTGTGTGTGTGTGTGTGTGTGTGTGTGTGTGTGTGTGTGTGTGCATCTTCCACGCCAGCGTGTAGCAGCAGTACACTTGCAACAGACGGCCAACACAACAAACAGAAATTGTAAAAGCACACACACTGAAAGATAAGAAAAAAATAGCGTGCAATAAACACAAAAAGTGGAATAAGTAGAAACGTTAATACAAAAGGACCGTGCGCTGTAGAGGGCTGCAATGGGACTGGGACACCACATAACTAATGTGGGTCGTCAACATTATCGTCGCCTGACAAAATGGTATATATGAAAATATGACAGGCTGTAATTACTAGAATTAAGCATTAAAACCAATAAGCCAAAACTTTATGTCTCTCACTTGTACAATTCAACTTCAATCTCTTTCTTCTTACACTGGAAATTTAGTCTGTAACAGAATTTTTTAGCTATCAAGAAGGCGGGACATCTCTTAAAGACGGGGAGCTGAACAACTGCATCGTCAGTCATTATGTGCCGTTTGTCCCTGAGGGACGAGCTCAGGGCTGAACGTTGTGTATTTGCTGGAGCAAGCAGTCAGAGATCATCTGAGGGAGGGATTGAGAAAGCAGTCCCATGCAGACCTCTAAACACACCCAACACGACACAGAAGAAAGAACAAGTCGTGAACAGCTTCAACACATCCTTTGATTTGATGTGGATGTGTTGAAGCTGTGCGCCGAGGACGAGATACACAACGACACAGCTCTGCTATGCATACGGGTTAGTGGGGACCTCTGTGACGTATTATCGTGATGAAGATGACTGTTGACTGGGAAGGACTACATGTTGCAAAGAGGAATAATATAATATGTGTCTCATCATATGGAAGTATTCCATAGTCACTTAAGGAAAAAGAGCAGTAACAGAGTTTAAGTATCTATAAAGGTGTGTTAGAAGGCGGCGTGGCATGAGGTGGATGCACGCTTTCTGTATTCATGGTGCAGCTGGTGATGATTTGACTGCACCTCTACGTTATACAAATGAGGAGCTGCCTGTGTGCGGCGGCGCTTGCTTCATTACGGTACATCATGAATACTCAGGCAGCAAAGCAGGTTTGTTTAAAATAATGGGAAATTCATGAGAATGGTATTTGAAACTTTTTTTCCAGAGGGGGGGGGGGACAAGCTGGATTAAAAAAACAACAGGAATGGGTGGGACTTTCGGAGCACAGGCTATGTACTGAGAAAAAAAAAAAAAAGGTGCCTATTCCTCACTTAGGGTACAGTCTATGTGTTGGAGCGGTACCTTCTCTCCAGCGTTCCCAACCAGGTTCTGAACAGCCCAAGCTCACAGCTGAACGACGCATGCAACAGAACAAGACTTCAACATGGAGCAGACAAAAGCACATACAGCCAGAGGTCCACCTTGACATATTAGCTTGACATTTGGGGTGGGGGGGGGGGAGGCGGGGCTTCACAAGAGTCTAGTTGTCTTGTGACTAGACAAAAATAGTGTGTGTGTGTGTGTGTGTGTGTGTGTGTGTGTGTGTGTGTGTGTGGGGGGGGGGGGGGGGTCTCTGAGGCGGAGGTGAAATAAACATATTTAAAGATCTTCCACCACATATTGTGACACGTGGCTGAAAAATATCAAAGTAGCCCATGAAGCAGACACCATCAAGCAGGCGAGCTACACAACAAGGCAACACAACAAAGCACACACACACACACACAGGTCGAGCAGACAGCAACGACACACAGATGACCAACGAGACACAGTGAGGTCATCGCTCCTTTTCCTTCATTCACGGAGACGTGCAGCAGTAAAGGCAACGCCAACTAGAGGAAGACGGGGTTTTCCCAGACAACCTCGTAACTGAAGTGGCTCTACGTGACAGACTGAGGCTGGAAGAGAGAGCACTTGCTAGCTGTGGGAACCTTAAAAGGAGGGATTCCACTTCTTTACACGGGACGGAAATTGACTTGTGCGAGCCAGGGAAAATCCTTTTGTCGACAAAGCAAATAAATATTTTGCATATTAAATATTTAAATATCTATCCATGCAACAGATGATACTGATACATGCATCAACACTTTGTCTTCAGTGCCACTTTCATGAAACGTTTTTGGGGATAACTTTGTGAAGTAGATAGGAAACATCTTTCAATGCAGTCATTTAAAACATTTCATTGTAAGCTCTTATTTGCATAACGTAGCGACCGCCGCTTTGTTTAAAACAGCACGATAGAGACGCCATCCAACCTTTCGACACACACTCTCGATAATGCAGCTCACGGCTTAGAAACTTACCTGTAAATGTCAACGTTAGTCATTGAAGAATGTTTTTGGTTTTTCCCCTCAATAACACTGAAAACATTACAACGTCTGTGCCTTGGTTGGTAAGCTACAGCTAACAGATCTCGTCCGTTAACATTGTGCCCCTGATGGCTTAGAAGCTAAAAGAGGAACTTCTGGTTTTATCTTTAAAGACATTTGTCGTTCTTTTCGTCCCTTTAATAACAACATAAACAGTAAATTAGGTTTTACTTTGACAGCCAATAACCAAGCCTTTATAAAGGTCTGGTCTGTTTATTAGCTATCGACACCCCTGCGTGTTGAAACCTGATGCCTGCCGGTCCTTAGATGTCTGTTTCTTTCATGTCAGAGGGGCAGTACAGTGAAGAACCAGCTCATCTTGTTCTCGAGCTCTGGCCGCTCAGTTATGGCCCGCTGGGTAGTGGGAGGCTTGAGACCGACTGATTGGCCAAAGCAAGAGGTGTCAACATCTCCACACTGAGCTGAGCTCGAACGGCCTTCTGAGTGCCACAATCTACTTCCTGTCTGTTGCTAAGTAACTGTTGAGTCCATGATGGCCGGTCTGAGCAATGCTGCTCTTAATGGTCTCATGCTGTAAAAGGAAAATGTATATAGATAGATACTGGGGCTGGGAGATTTCTCTGAATACTTTTTATTAATATAATAATCTGTGAGGTTATGTAGGCCTTATACACCTCACATGCAGTTGAAAAGGGAATCAAAAAAACAGCAGTGATGGAAGACCAATCATTTTACCCTTTCTTCATCTCTACTTTTTCATTGTTGTCCATCGAGTTCTTGCGGAAAGGATGATCTGTGCTGAGTAAAGTGGTACGTGCTGAAAAGGGGCTGAGGGAGCTGTGAACATGTGTCCGTGAGTGAGAGAGAGTGAGTGAGTGAGAGAGAGAGTGAGTGAGAGACTTGCCTGGGCCGTGGTGCGTGCAGGTCAGAGGGGCATGGATGATTGGAGGAGGACAGGGACTTGTGGTGGCGGATACGCGAGGAGGACGAGGAGGAGGAGGAGGAGAGGACGGCAGCGGCCGAGGCAGTGGAGGCGCGGGAGCCCGGCATGTTTAGGCTGGGAGGAGGGGGAGGAACGGGAGGAGTGCCCCGCCCAACGCACGCACACACACACACACACACACACACACACACATATGCAGACAAACCGAAAAACGTGACAGACGCAGGACAAACACACAATCAGACATACACACAAGCGTGACACATACATTCACAAACACCGGGCGGGGTTTGTGTGTGGATGGGCAAGGGGGGGGGTGAGGTGGAGCATGGTTAGAAGCAGCAACTTATCAAACACGGTAAGGGGGGAGGGGGGGAGGAGGGAGGGAAGAGCAGAGGAAGTAGAGACAAAAAAAAGAGCAGACGGGCTCGAACAAAGAGGAAAAGTTGGTCTTTTTTGCCGCTAACGTTGCTTCATTGGGGTTTCACAAAAACAACAATCACAAACCACAAGTCAGAGGCTGACTGTGATCCTTTGTCTTTTCATGCGAGATCCACACGAGTACAAAAGACCAACGTTAACACACACGTTGGCTCGAAAGACTGAAAACACACTCGAGACAGACTGCGGACAACGTCAGGTTACTCACAAATCACCACGTAAAGACTTTCACTAGTCCTCCTCAGCAGGTCTAAATATCTGAAAAATATATTATCAACACAGTTTGAGGTGTAAAACTAACATTACTCTTACGAACCCCTTTCACTGTGCGATTAGTTATCTGGCTTTAAATGCTTGCTTCTTTCTCTGTCTTTTGTGAAGCACACTTCATTGTATGGCTTCGTAAGAACTGTTCTCTACAAATAAAGTTGTATCATATTGTGTATACAATAAAGTTTTGCTGTTTTTTTTGTTTAATCACTTCATCAAGAAAACGATCTGCAGATGAATCAACCCTAAAGGTGATCTTAAACTGCAACACCACAAGACAAACAAGTCAAAATCTGAATTCAAACCATTTAGCGTCTGTTCTTTCTCAGGCGATAACGGGCATGTTAGCATGCGGAGCTTCTCCGTGACGACACGTAGCTGTTTGTGAGCTGCACTCACTGTCCTGCTGTGACATAATCACTCTGACCTCTGACCTCTGAGTTTTATGGATGTAACCCGCCTCGTGACTTCTTCTGCCTGTCAAGTCCCTCACTTTCCCTCTCCGGTCCCTCCCTCTTCTTTTCTACTGCAAACAATCTAAGCTAATATCTGTACCAAAGAACAGCTTATCGAGTTACCGAAGCAAAGAACGCTGGCTGTTTCCTAATCAGCAAGGTTGCTACAGGCTACAAAGCCCTGCACATTACTGACAGCTCCAACTTGACTTTGTCCACACACAGAGAAAGCGACACAGTAAGAGACGGGGGAGAGCGGTACCAGAGGGAGGGAGATAGATGAAGAGAGAGAGAGAGAGGGAGAGAGAGAGAGAAAGGGAGACATTTATAGAGGTCAACCAAACAGCTGTTAATTACACAGAAAACAAAACACATAGCTGAGAGAAACGCACGCTGTTTCTGACAGATTAGTACGGCTGGTGATGGAAAAAAAACAGCATTTACTGGACGACCCAGTGTGTGGCAAGAGTTAGAGCATGTGTGACATGTATGTTTAAGCTTGTGTGTCAATGAGTTTGTATGTGTGCAGCCTCAGTGTGTGTGTAGATATTCTTGTGTATGTTTAAGCCTATTAAGAGGCAAGTTCAGAGACCATATGGAGCCAGTAAGAGTTAATATTCCATCACAAGTCTTCCTAATCTCCTTAGAGAGAGAGAGGGGAGAGAGAAAGAAAGATTAATATAAAGACAAGAAGGAAGCTAGGAGAGAGGAAAAAAAAAAAAGGAGTTGCCAAGAAAATGGGAGTGACTTAAGATCCAGAGGGACGAGAGCTCAGACGCAGATGAAAGAAAAACCAAACGAAGAACATTAGAAAAACACAGAAAGGGAAAAAAAGGAAAATTGGGGATCGGGAGGGAGTGTAACAAGTATAAAAGCCCAAAACTTCAAAGCATTAATGATGATCAAATAAAGTAACTTCAAAATCAAAGCAGATGACAACCACTGAGTTAGCAAAGCTAATAGCACCACAGTGCTAAAAACAAACACACCCAATGCTGTCTCAAATGACCCCGTCGTCACTGTGTAGTGCTCAGTATGAAGGACGATGACAAAAAGGGAAAAATGACTTAACAGCCTGAACGTGGACTCAATAATATTTAATGTTGTGAGTCGTGCACTATGTTGGAAACGAAGGGGTCATTTGAGACTGATTTCATGAATAGGTAATAAAGCAGTAATGACAATGAACACTGCGTGGTAGCAGGGATTATGCTGTGGCTCAATGTTTAATGCTCATGAAGAAGGCACACAAAGCATATGGCTGGTTAGGCATGAGCGATGTGCGCGTGGGTGTAAGTGTGGACGCGCACGAGGCGTATTCAGCGCCGGCGATCCCGGTCATCAAACTCGAGGACTAACGACGTATCGCGTACAGGTGGGTTTTTAATGGCCTAAAGTGAGGAGGGCAGACTCCTCAATTAAGCAACTCCAAAATGGAAAAAAAAGTCTTTGTCCATTGTTGAGTTGTTTGAATTTAGGAAGTATGAAATGAGAAAGGGGAAAAGGGAGGGAATGTCACTCTTTGACATTTCCCAATACAATTAAAGACGGGTGAAAAAGAGGAGGAGCTTGAGCTATAGCTAAATCCAACGGTAGACTTCGTGTCATTTGTTGTACTCTATTAATGCTTTTTACTACTAAAAGATTATTTCCTTTTTGGCCTTTTTTTTTTTTTATACCTTCTAAAACCTCTAACCGTCTATCCTTGATTTTACTTAGAGCATAAACTTTGATTAAACTACAACTTTGTGGAAGTCAAAGTTCATTGAAAAAGAATATTTTACTAAAAAGGAACAGAAAGATGGACAAGAGTGAGGTCTCCGTGTGTCAGCATATGTCAACCTGTGTGTGTGTGTGTGTGTATATGTGGCAGCGGGTGTGTGTGTCCATCGAACCCGGCCTCGGCTCTGACTGGCCGTCCTGCATCAGACCATCATGAGTAATCTGAAATCTACTGGAGGTTTGGCCTAAATTCTCAAGGGAGCCTGGTTTCCTTGTCCAGGAGGGCTCACCCCAGCCCCGGGGTAAAGCTGCGGGCCCTCCCTGAGCCAGCTGGCAGGGCTCTGGAGAGCACCCGCCAAGGTCTGGGATCCAGTCACTGAGACAGCTGTGGGACTGCTTCATTCACAAACCATGGAGAGTGTGTTTATATTATGTGTGTGCTAGTGAGGAAGCAGGGTTGCCTCACTGCAACTACTTGAGTTGCTGATGACAAGAGAGAAAGAGTGTGTGCGTGTGTGTGTGTGTGTGTGTGAGTGAGAGAGCGAAAGTATGTAACTGTAGTTGCCCATTTTTTTAAAAACATCTCCATTGTATGTAAATATATACAGTATTTATACAGTATATATGTGTGTGTGTACCTGTCCTTGCCGTTCTGGATGCCCTGACCCAACGTGGCTCTCTCCGTCAGAGGAGAGTTCCGACTGCGACCGGTACCGGTGGACAGGATGCTATTCTGAGGGGAGAGGGGCACAAAATAAGAAGAATGTTAGAAACATGGAAATGTTTCTGACTGAGGACGGTTAGAAACAGTGGGAAATCAGTGCAGTGGTCAGAGGACGGAGAAATGACATTAGAGGTGACCAATTATTACTTTAACAGCCTCGAGCAAGCTTCCCGATCAGCACGGACAAGTGACCTTAATTGCCTGAACATTAATTAAGTCTTCACTGCACAATCACGCAATGACAAATCCAATTCATTTTCACCTCAGTATTATGTTTCTTTGAAATGTCATTTACAGGCCCTGCACTCCCACACAGGTGTTTTCCATTAAACCCGCCTCACACACAAGCCATCCGCTCAGACTGAGGTTGGGTGGAGCTATCTGGCAATTACACAATATCCGCAGAGTCCACATACTAGGTCATAAAAAGGATAAAAGTCAAAGATGCCCCGCCCTAACAGGGTGCGACTGAATTAACAGGAGAGTGACAGCGATGTCAATCAAAAACAGTCTGCACACGCCCACGTAGTCCTGAGAAGAGGCCTCGTCGGGTCATGTTAAATGAAAACAACAGTGCAGGTGAACCGGGGAGAAGGGACTTTAAATTTCACATGGCTTTCGACACAAAATCTGATTGTTAGCACCCTAAAATACTTCTAAAACTTCTTTTTTTAGGTTGAGTTTGAAGTAATATACTTGTTAACAATGTGTTGGTAGGTTATAATACAGCCTTAAGGGTTCTTAAGTGGTGCCTAATAAGGGGATGACAGAGCTGGTTGATACTGAGAGATTACAAAAAGGAATTTTCACAGAAGACATTTTGACATGTCACGGTAGGAAAAAAGCACAGGTGCAAATAAAAAATTGAATGATGGTTGAATTTCAATTAGCGGCTTCAGTGTCAGGGTCCTCGTGGATGCCGAGCTCACGGTCACACTGTTACGGCTTACTGGGACGTCTAAATACAGAAATACTACCTGGGCTTTATTTTTACTATGACAAGTCAAAGTGCTGTGAAAAAGACCAATAGTTTTGTCTCAACAATGTTTTGCGGGTGTGTATAATTAGTGCACTTCAGCTAGACAAATATAATGAGTCCAGAAATTGACATTCCGTAACTATAGTGTGGTTGTGAGACAAAGAAAAACCTAATTTTAGGCGACCAAAAACCCAGTCAGATAGCATAAACATCACCAAGCATAACCGTGAACGTGATGCAGACTTCTACTTTCTTACACTATGAAGACCATCATAGTTATATGGGCATTTATTTTAATTAGTTTAATTAGTAACTAGCATCTGTTTTGATCTTCGGACCACAGATTAAGATGATATACGGCTGACCTTAACTTACACTAAAAGACTTTCCGAATAAAAAATAGCTTTCAAATTTGCCAGCAGATGTTTTCGTATCAACCCACAATTGGAGAAAGTTGCTCATGGTGGTTTCCTCCGATAGCAGCGTGTCTTTAGTTGTGTCTTTGTGGCTCCGTGTGTCTGTATTTGGTAATGACGGCGATGATGCTCTAATGTACTTTTAATGGGCTTTTTCATAGAAACTTTGAGTGTTGCATATGTCATGTAAGCAGCGTGGGTGTGTGTGGTCTCACGGTGGAGGGCGTGGCGCTCTTCTTGCGGTCAGAGGGGACCAGAGGACTGGCCGGGACCTTGGTAGTGGAGCTGCCTGACGAACCTTTCCTCCCAGAATCCTCTCCTGCCGTCCGGTTGTCTGATCGATCCCCCCTCTTAGAGTAGGAGGAGCCTAGAAGAAGACAGAGTGGGAGTGTATTAGAAAGGCCGTCACTTGCTGCGCTGTAGCCCGAGACATCTTCCGTCTTATCCCCCATCCGGATCACAACCTTTGAATACCGTTATTCAATTATTTACAACACCTGCTTCAGTGTGGCAGGACTGGAGACCATCCCAGCGTGCACCAAGATTGAAAATATATGATTCAATTTAAAAAGGGTGTAAAATATAGCTTTGTACGATCCGTCCACTTCTCGTAGCCCTCTCTTGACACACACACCAGCTTCGGCCCCTTCCTCTCCCACACACACACACACACACACAACTCACCGTGGTCGGTGGCTCTGCGGTTCTGAGGCTTCTGGTTGGACGACACACTGCGCTGCACCTTAGAGAAGCAAAGTGGACGTGCAGGTCAGTGTGGTATTCTACATGTCAGAGCTGTTGATCCATTCACACGTGAAAGCTACAACACTGCTGGTTGCGTTGGTTCACCTGTACCTGTATGTAGGTCAGCAGTCTAAAACCTGAAAATGAGCTACATGAGAGAGGATTCCCAAAGTGTCACTCGTGTCACTGGCTGGAGCTGGCAGACCTCATTATGTGTTAGCAGAAGACATTATGTGTTGTCATTGTACCTTGTGAGGCGGGGAGGGGGCGTTTATGTTGCTTACATCAGATCCAGGCCGGGGCTTGATGCCACTTTCATCCAGCTGAGGGGGAAAAAGAAAAACATGGAGATCTGAATAGGAGTATCGGGAGGAGACGCAGACAGACTGTGGTGAGGATACAGCAAACACAAAAGGACTAAAAATAGAGCGTTTTGAGCATAAATATATATAAAATTCAAGAGATGAGAGCAAATAGTTTGTTGTGATGATAAACGTGAAACGCTACATTTTCTTGTACACATTGATGAACTCACAAGAGCTGATTTGTTTGACAGTTTCCTGTTTAACATCAGTGCAACTGCAGCTAAGAGAGCTCTGACAAACCAAGACTAGCTGGCATGGTGCGATGTAAAATAAAGGCGTGTAGGTGTGAGGAAGAAACCGTGTACCTCAGAGTTCCTATAGTCCAGTAGCAGGTATGCAGCCATCACATCATTGTACTTCTGGTTCACCAGTGAGTCCTGGATCTCCTCCTGAGAGAATCCCATCGTCAGCATGATGTCTGCACACACAGAAGCATAATTAGAATTCCTGCAGGTCCATAGCTCTCCTGAAGATGAATGTGTGCGAGTGGAGAAAAAAACATAATAATAAATACTTTTTTTTAGTGCGTTTCTGTTACTTACCTGTCCTCCTGGGGTCTTTATAATCTGGCTGGGGTTCAATGTAGGGTTTGAGTTCTTCCTCCTCATGCCCTACATTCATCCACCGGTCCCGCATTATCTGCTGCTGGGAGGAAGCCAACACAGACGAAGGGATAAGGGAGAAATGAGACTTCAAATATAACAGAGGGGGCAAAAATCAGAGGAGAGAGCAAAGGTTACGGAGCCAAAAGAGGAGAGGAGAGGAGAAGGAAGACGGAGGAGATTCGCTCAAAAGAGTCACCTCGGGACAAATCGGTGAACAATGGAAGGGTGGCAGAAGTCCGATAAACTTGATGAGTTAATTTGACGTTATTCATCCATTTGCTCCACTAATCTTCACAATTATTCAGTTATCAGTGGGGTAAAAACTGAAGGGGAAAATGCAGGAATACTGAACCATATCAATCTTTCGGCTGCTTAGAAATGTAGAGAAACTTTAGGGTAGGTGTAAATGAAATTCCAACACTAAAGCTAGAGTCTTCCTTCTATATTCATACAAGGCTGCCGTAACATTTAGTACGCCAAGAAGACCCTGGAGAAATGTTTTGAATCCAAAATGTTAATGGCAATCTGGTACTCAGCAGCAGATAGTTATCTAACTTGTCTTCTTTTTTTTTTGCCAATAACTTCCATATAAAACTAGTTCTGGTCCAATCACCTCTCAGTGAAACCAAATATAGTAACTCATAACTCCCAAACTAACACGTATTTACTATGCCTTTAAAAAGCACTTTACACTTCAGCAACAAACTCACATATAGTCGGTGAAGCGAGTCTGGGTCTACAGCACAGTACTGTATGTGCTACATACACCATTACATTAACAACTGAAAGATCAGTGGTCGAGCTATTTAGAGATGGAAAAGTTTCATTTAAGTTTTTGTCAGTCCGCAACTTTTGTCCCCGAAATAAATATAAAAGGATTTTAAATCTAGTAATCGGATGATTTTTTTTAATGAATCCAAAGCAGCTGAAATAAAACCATTCTTAACATTATCCAGCTGTGTCTAACCAATGTGGTTTTTGAGTGATTATTGTGTGTGTGTGTGTGTATCACAGAAGCACAGCGTACCTCGAGGCTGCCTCTTTTGGAGGGGTTCAGAATGAGGAACTTCTTGAGCAAGTTCTCACAGTCGGTGGACATGTAGAAAGGAATCCTGTATTTACCGCGCAGCACGCGCTCTCTCAGCTCCTGGAGATGGACAAGAGCGTGAAAAGTCAGCCGGCAGAATCTGAAAACCCAGCTTCAAACATAAACACGATCCTGGATCTCATCGGTTTATGTGGTTTGATATCATGTGGCTTGAATTCGCCAAGCAGCGCCATTGAACTTATTAACCCTCCACTGGAGGGTTCTCTAACAATTTATGATTCTAATTTAATGAGACACTGAACGATAATTGCGTGTAGCGACTGCTCTTAACACTGCTGTAATGTATGCGACACGTTCTTTAGGCGCTCTCAGTACATCGTGAGGCATTGAATCAGCATAACAATCGATCTAATTAAAAGTGCTAGGTTTCATAAAATGACATCTGAAGTTGGACATTTTAAAGAAGGGAATATCCTTTATCATAGCTATTCAAATCAGAAAACAGTGCGGCTCCTATCTGTTAAATACATAGTCACACCAGTAATGCAAGTGTTAAACCAAACCACATATAGCAGGACGTAGTATAGGTATACTGTATAAGCCTAAATATTAATATTATCACATTCAAAGTCATATCGCCCACTCAAAACGTGTCTGCACTTCCAGAGTGACTCACGTGGGTACGGACTGAATGCAGGGTGTGATAGGTGGTATGAATAATTGTGTCAAAACTATAGTTCACAGTGCTTCAAACCGAACAGGTTTCAGAGCCTGTTTGGTGCATCAAACCACCAAAACCCCGTTTGAAGACAAAGCACTTGGGTTGGCATTTAAATCACTTTTACACATTCACTCTCTCTTGAGTTCAGCTTCTGCATTCTGCAGCGCAGAAGGAACAGAAACCGGCCTGACAAATATTACAACCACCCACAGAATACAGACATCCTCTTATGTAATGCACACACACACACGCACACGCACACACACTCTCTCTCTCTCTCTCCTCTTCCTGACCTTAAGGTTCTGTCCGTCGAAGGGCAGCGAGCCGCTGACCAGTGTGTAGAGGATCACCCCCAGGCTCCAGACGTCCACCTCGGGCCCGTCGTACTTCTTTCCCTGGAAGAGCTCCGGGGCGGCGTAGGGCGGGGAGCCGCAGAACGTGTCCAGCTTGTTCCCCATAGTGAACTCGTTACTGAAGCCAAAGTCGGCTATTTTGATGTTCATGTCTGCGTCCAGCAGCAGGTTCTCCGCCTGCAGACAAGAGAGAGTGTGGGGAGAGGGAGGAAAGTAAAACAACGTTAATGATATAGAGAGCTGTAGGATGTGGAGGGAAAGATTATTGATATGCTGGGATTCTATTTTTCTGAATCTTGTGGCAGGGAATGACACACAAATACTTCTGATATTTGCGATGGTAATGAGATATTTCATTTTCCACACATATGGAAACATTTTGCCTCCACGGGAAGAACAGAGCTACATAAAGTTTAGGGCTAGCTGGTACTAGAAAGCTGAACAAATAGGCCACGCTGTCATGCAGTGTCAGTGCAACAAAGACGTTCTCTGAAATGCAAATTCATTCAAAGATAATATATTCCGCAGACAGTCGTCTCAAACACATTTCTCTAGGGGGAAAAAAACCTCTGCTGGGTGACGGAGTTTTTCAGAGTAATGGCACGGGGCCTACAAGCAGCACACAATGGGCAAAGTGAGTTGCCACAATTTATTCCTGTGAGTGTACGTTTCTATCCCTAAGCCTGAAGTGAGCCAGAGAGCAAGGAGGCTGGGGTTGCCTAGCAACAGGTGCGCTCTCCTTTTCACTCGCTCTGAATACTCTGTCGCTTCTGTGTGTGTGTGTGTGTGTGCGTGTGTGTGCACATCAAATACAAGACTGGCATCATCTCGAGGCTCTGACCTAATCAAATAAATTGAAATCAGCTATAGCTTATCAACAATAACACTTCCAGTTGCCCAACAAAATAATTAAAGTCCAGGAGCCGTTGGCATAGTCGACACAGCAGTATGAACTACATAGAGAACGTGATTGCAGCCATGCTTAGTTTTTAAACCCCTCAGATCGAGAGTGGTTAGGATAATGTGCAGGATGGTACGCATTACAATAATGAGAACCGTCTGTCCTCCAGTAATCTTATTTCCCCTGCTGTCTATTTCTGTAAATGCCAACCATGGTCGTCTGCTAAAAGTGGAGAAAAACTTTCACGAGCTTGGTCAAAGCATTGAAAATGTTTATTATTGGGGGAAAACCACTTTGAGATGAGCGGTTCTTGTTTGGTTAGTGGAGCAGTAATCATGATAATGTCTTTGTCTACAGGTCTAGCTGCTGGCACAATAAGAGGATTTACAGCTCTGCATAATACTCAGAACAGAAATGACCTGGAAGCATTAAACCTGTGTGTGTGTGTTTCATTTTTGCCACCAACTGATGTGCATCAAAGACAGCAAGGAAAATACATGAAGAGACAGAAGGAGAGGATCATCCAACAGGAGTACTGCATAGAAATACGTTGATGTATGGGTTTGTGTGTTTAAGCCCCTGCACGTGAAGAAGGACATTATATCATCTTTGTGATTAACCTCTAGCTCGCATGGTCATGGGGGCAATGAGTTCATCTGAACAAGTCAAATCCTATGAACATTAATGTCTGTGTGTGTGTGTGTGTGTGTGTGTGTGTGTGTGTGTGTGTGTGTGTGTGTGTGTGTGGGGGGGGGGGGGGGGGGGGGGGGGGGGAGAGAGAGAGCAGGCTTACTTGGGCTTTGACACTCAATGTAATTCAATAATGTGTGTGTGTGTTCTCACCTTGAGGTCTCTGTGTACTATACACTTCTGATGGCAATACTGCACCGCTGACACAATCTGGAGAGTGAGAAAGTGAGTGAGAGACAGACAGAGAGAGAGAGAAAATAAGTAAAAGACAATGAGAGTTCTCCATTAAGATTTCATCAGGAAGTAGTAGGGATGCAAAATGTAAGTAATTCCGTTGACGGCATACATTTAATGATCAATATTAGATCATTAAAATAATAAACACTAAATGCATTTTGTTTTTTGCTTTATACGCTTTATTTTAATAACATATATTTTCTCCAACACACACAAACCTGTCTGAATTTGGCACGGGCTTCTTTCTCCTTCATCCTGCCGTGAGCCACCAAGTAATCAAAGACCTCTCCTGGGAGACCAGAGAAAGAGGAAGAGAGACATTTTAGTGCTGGAACCTGATACTTGTCTCCTTAAATCCAGAGTATTAGGTCAAGGGGACACCGACATTAAAAGTATTTTCCTTTAAAAACATTCAAATACAAATACTTAAACGACAATTTACAATGTCAGTGTTTCTCAATGCAAAGGGGGTAGAGGTGGTCACTAACCAATAACCAAAGAGAACTAAACAAATCCAACAAAAACAGGATATTTGTAATATCCATCTTTTGGACAAAGTACTTTTTAGCCTGGACATAACAAGGGGAGGTAGTTCTTTCATTTGGGAACCGTTTGTTTCGAACATACAGAGTGCCAAGCCTCAGGGGGAATGATTTCACAGTGACACGCACTCACCTCCACTCGCGTACTCCATTACCAGGTACAAAGTCTTCTCTGTCTCTATCACCTCAAAGAGCTTGACTGCAGGTGGAGAGAGAGAGAGAGAAAGGCAAAGACAGTGGATTGGAGGGGGAGGGAAAGGTAAAGGAGATAAAATGGAAAGGCCAGGAGAGTAAGAGTGAAAGCAAAAATAAAAGAGATAAGAGAGAGAGAGAGAGAAAAGGATTATTAGGATTCTGGTTGAACATATGACCTTAAAAACGCCAAGAAGTCTGGTGCTCAGTGTGACTCACCTATGTTGGGGTGATTCAGCATCTTCATGATCCTCACCTCCCGGAAGAGCTAGGAGAAAGGACGTCAGATTTAGGTTGGCATACGTATGTGTCGATCAGAGTCGTAATCTTATTTGCGTCATTGCAAAGACTCTCAGAATCAATATCGCTCACTTCCTGCTCACGAGCATGTGGTTCAGTTTACTAAAAACAAACATTTCAAGCAATGCCAGTTACAAGCCCACGGTCTGGCACCATTTAGGATTTTGGGGGTTCCGCAGACAATGCCCTCAGCTGTAAACTCTGACGTGTTAAGTCAAAGCACTGCGTACTAATTCAATCAAGTCTAGCTCAGCGTCTCTTTCTGTGGTTAAAGCGTGAAGCACTTTTGACTCATTACTAATTAATTTCCTCTGACTCAGCAGATAAGGTCAAACTGAGCTTACAGGCAAATTATTCAGAAGACACACAGCAGACGGTGTAAACACTCTTAAAGTAACCGCTCAATGTGTCGTATTTACTCCGTTATAGATGTTTGTTACATTCAAAAGACAACTTCTGTCTGAAGTAATGCAACACACAGCCTGTCTCACCTCTCACACCGCCTCCGCCCCGCATCAGAGGAATTATTCATATTATTGAATTTAAGCGTCGGCCTGGGCGGTGACGTTGCCATGTCTTTACATTTTCTTGTCATGTGCTCCGTCTGTCTGCGTTTGCACACAAGTGTGTATTCCTTATGTCTGCGGATGCATAAGTGATTGGTGTGTGTGTGTGTGTGTGTATATATATAGTTAGAGAGTGTGCGTGTAAGTGGACAGACCCCACCCTGTCACGATCAAAAGAAGTAATTGCAGCTTGTTTCCTGTAATTAAAACTCTCTCTGAAAACTAGACCACTTCAGAGAGGGAGAGAGAGAGGGAGAGAAAGAGTCAGAGAAAGGGAGAGAGAGAGAGAGAGAGAGAGAGAGAGAGAGAGAGAGAGAGAGAGAGAGAGAGAGAGATGGACAGGGGGAATGAGAGAAAAGAGCAAAAGAGAAAAGACACGTGGGGAAGGAATGGTGACTTGAAAATGACTTCTGAGAAAAGGGATAAGGAGGACTGAGGTTTGGGTGTGTGTGTGTGTGTGTGTGTGTGTGTGTGTGTGTGTGTGTGTGTGTGTGTGTGTGTGTGTGTGTGTGTGTGTGTGTGTGTGAGAAAGAAAGAGACCCACCTTCTGCAAACTGGAGGAGTTGAGCTGTGTCTTATCAATGATCTTTACAGCCACCTAGAAGCAAAACATGTATTATTACACTTTTTATTCATTAATCACACTCGCTGCAGTGAGTTTGACGCATCTCGCGCACACAAACCTGCACAGTCACAGCCGGTGAGCACAGCGCACATACACAAAAATGATACAATCTCACCACATTAAGAGATAAACACACAATCACAGCAGGCCACAGTTGCATAATAAGGCAATATATATATATATATATATATCGACAGGGCTGAAGCATGTTTTATACCCATGCCATAATGAGGTCTATAGTTCATGATCCAACAGTGGGCACCGACTAGGGAGGCAGAGCGATAAGGAGAGAGAGAAATAAGAAGGACGGAAAAAAAACTAAAATAGAAAAACAGACGGATGGGAGGGATTCAAAGTGAGAGATGTAGAAAAAAAAAGGGGACGAAACGGAAAAAGAGCAAAGACGACGCAAAGAGAAAGGCGAGGGAAACGAAGAACAATGTCTGAACATGGACACAGAGAAGGGAGGTCTTTTTTTCTTCCATATCCGTCTTCCACTGTCAACTAACTCCTTTCTTCGACTCCCTTTTTCTGGTTGTGCGCATCTGTCTGACTCTTTCATGCCCTCTGACTCTCCCTTGTTTTCTTTGTGTGTGTGTGTGTGTGTGTGTGTGTGTGTGTGCGCCAGCAAGTCACATGGAGTGTTATCAGGGTGTCAGGCACAGAGCTGTCACACATTGACAGATCCCGCCCACCCCTCTCTCTAGCTCTCCCTCTCACACAGACCCAGAGTGTACTTGACTGGGCCTCAGACAGACCCCAGCATGGGCTCACTGCAGTCACAGCTTTTCCCTTAAAGGGACAGGCCGCGGCGTCATATCACATCTGGAATTCACAATGAGCCGGAGACATTTAGGCTTCTCTGTTCTAAGCCGACAATGGCGATATAATCTCCTGCAGCAGATGTACCGTCTCCAAAGCCATGCGAGTCCAGGCTCAGACCGGACCTACTGTCTGTCACAGCATGAGTCCGCCTCTATCCTCAGGAAGCAGGAAGGAAGATTAACGTTTAGTCAAAATATTCACAGTGTTTTTCTACTCTTGGCCAATTAGAAATAGACACTGGTTCCCTCTTCGCAAAGTCGATGTTTTTTTTTAATGGTTCCTATATTTCTTCTTCTTGAATAAGCTTTCTTAGCATTGCGGGTTGTTATTGAACAAACCAGTTTCCAGTTAAAAACAAGAGTCAACAGTACGGCATTTCTCAAAAATGTGACTAAAGTGGCTCAAAATAAAAAGTTCAGAAAGTCAGGGCAACGCCGTAAGTGGAACCGAAGGATAGATTAAATCTATCCACCGTGTGTGTGTGTGTGTGTGTGTGTGTGTGTGTGTGTGTGTGTGTGTGTGTGTGTGTGTGTGTGTGTGCGCGCGCGCCTACCTCTTTTCCGGTGAGGACGTGTCGTGCCAGCTTGACCTTGGCGAAGTTGCCTTTGCCGATGGTTTTTAGCAACCGATAGTTACCAATGTGCGGCTGGTCATCTGATGTGGTCGTGGCAACGGAGTTCCGACATCGCGGCATGCTGGAGCGACCAGACGACTTGGTCTCCTGAGGAGAGAGGAGTCAATACGTGAGCGTCAGAGCACACGAGGACTGAAAAGTGAGCGGTTTTTCCCTTTCCAAAGTGCCATCAGCCGTGCTGAACACTTTGTCAAACCTTTATCCGCCCTCACAAGCTTTGAACATCCTGCGATTAAATGTCCCGTCAACACAGACATTTATCTCTTAGGGTCGTGGAGTTTCAATCATCCACATAAGTGCTACAACATCACCAAAAAAAGCTTGCTTTTTAATATATTACTTATATTGAGAACAGGATTAGAACTGATTAATATCTTAAATACAACCAAATGCTGTTTGTAGAGCAGCAACAGTCATGTTTACAACAGCAAAGTCACCTCATTAATGTCTCAATGAAAACAGTCTATTATTAGAAACAGTTAAGGAGAAAGACATTGGTCAGTCTCATCCTCTGCTGAGGTGATTCGCTGCCTGCAGGTACCGCTGGTACGAGGAGGAGGGGCTTCCTTATTGAACAGGTGTATTAATAACCAATGCTAGCCTACCGTAGGCTATTGCTGCATGATCATAAACTACATCAAAACGTTAAAAAGCATCTATAAAAGAACCGTGGAGCTCATCAATAATACAGAATTTGAGCATTTAAACCTGAAGCCGGTACCCAAGTCCTTACTACGATATGATGACATGACACTTTTTGGCACATTATGTAGGTTTAAAATGCTTTTATACCCAACAAGTACAACAGAACAACTCACTATTGCCACAGTTTTCAATTAAAAACCCTGAATCGTAATTCCTAAAAGCTTTTTTTTTTTCCTTTCATTTTTACGTCAAGTGTCCAACGAGCCAAAATTCCTTCCGATTCTTTTATGGATTAAAATCGGTCGGCAGAGAGTTGGTCTATAAAGCTGAAGCTAGTAGGGCGTTACAAGACCTGCATTATAATCTAGTAGCAAGATTAAGATGGAGACTTCCAACAATCCAACTAACAAATCTAATTTGTCACTTCATCTCTTAATATTTGGGTATGAGCACATGTCAGGGAGAGCCACTACCCAAACACCGGCTCTCTTTGGTCGACTCAAAGTCAGCTTAGTCTTGAGTTTCCTATAGTTACTGCTTCACTACGGGTAATGTTCTACAGTCATGGCACAATATTCATCCCTTTGTAAGATATTGGTACTGGGCTTCAAGAAATAATACTGTAACCCTAGTTCATTCACTGTATCTGTGTGACTTTACTTTGAGCCACCAAGGCCAGAAGTTATTTTAATAATCTCTTTATATGGTCGTGAGGAGTAATATTGCTTCCGTTTATCGTGCAGCAGACAGTAGGTCTTTCGAGTCACACACACACACACCCACAAAAAGAAAACAAAACCTTGCTGTGCTGGCAAGTTTTGCATGGTTGGCAACTGCGATTGGGTTTCATCTCCAGGAATTGTGCGTGTGTGTGTGTGTGTGTGTGTGTGATCTAAGTGGACAGGTGACGGGGATCAGGGTCAGAGGAGAGGACGGCTGGCTCCAGGGTGACGAGAAGCAAACGCGCACACACGAGCTGCGACACCAACACACAGATACAAGAATACACACGGCGGTACAAACCACACACACACACCTCTCGGAGATCTGACACCGATGAGAGAGACGGGCCGGTGAAATTCACACCGCCGGTGCGGAGCGAAGAGGTTCACACAAATCATCCCGTTCTCATGTAATTCACCTAATTATCACTCTCCAGCTTGAACAAAACCACCATTTTTTTTAATCAACATCTTCCTCCCGCCAGTAACATATCTCAGCCACGGGAAGACAGGATACCGTGATCACTTCATTGTGTTTCTTGCTCCAGATGGTATGATCTAACGTCTGTGTCCCACCCCCCCCACATCCTCATGCTGACAGTGCAGACCTGCACAAAGTGTAATAGGCCAGATTAAGCTGTAACAGAAGCAGGAGGGGACCTGGGATTAAAAACAAATGACAGTTACATCAAACCCGGAGGACACGGGAAGGTCCTTATGTGGCCCCGCGTGAGGGGGAAGCTAATCATTTGTATTTTTGGATCATGTGGGAGAGCAGGAGAGGAACAGTATGTCAGATGTGGACACTATTCAAGACAATGAGACCCAATCGGACCACACAGAGCCGAGTTCTAGATCTGTGTGATCCAACTCTTGGAGGTGATGAGATATCCTATTTTGTTTGTTTTGATGGAATTGAAAAAGGTGTGGGTGAAGATATGCCAGTAACGCAATTTACACATGAAAAGCCCGAATACAAAAGTTAAAATAAAGTATTTAAATATATATATGGTATACAGAGAGAATGTGACACTAAGACTGCACACATGTGTACATATGTGCGTGGACCAAGACTTGAAACAGGGAAAGTCTGAAAAGGAAAGAGCTTGTGGATAAAAGGCCATGACGTGGAGCTATGCGTCCTTATTTTCAAAACCTTTTTAAGTTAAAAGTCCCACCAAAGTGAAGCTGACACAAAGTAGCCTCCAGAAGTCTGAAAGAAGTCCGTTTCCACTGCCGGACAAATGCTTTGATACATTTGGAGACGCCGGTGTTGAGAAGTGACTTCCTGCCCTGCATGTAAATATGTCTTGACTTCCTGTCGAACCTGATTTCTCAGAGTGAACTGGTTTCTAGCGGGCTGACCGACAGGTGAAGCCGTCAACATGTAAAAGCCTAAAAACATCTGAAGCACTCTGTGATTTGGGTTTGTGCTGATGTTTGGGAGGCAAATGTATTTTACAATATTAGCTACTAGTTAGGCAACTTTGCAGATTCTGAACACAGAATATAAATAAACGATTAAACTAGGATGTATTATTAAGCTGTATACAGCCCGATTAATAATAGAGGAGTTAAAAATCAGGCCAACCGCAGATGTATCATTTGAAATGGGCCATTCTGTACCAACTCAGTGTTACTGCACTACTGACATGAAGGTGAGAAGAAGTCTTCTGTGAACTAGAGCTTAAACGGATCCTACACTCATCCAACCAGTCAGCGGGCCTAACTTAATATTTAGTCGTGTACTGGAACCATCAGACAAAGTAAAGCAAGTTTCCTCAGACTTCTGTCCTTCTTCCACAGTCTTCAACCCTTTGGTCTTCCTTCTCTCCTATCCTCTTTCATGTCAGACTATTTCCGTCTTCTGATTCTTCCTTCATTTTTGGGCAGCTGCAAGCAAGGCAAAGCCCCCCCCCCCCCCAGCATATCCAGCTCTCCTCTCTCCCCTCAGCTATAAATATAGATTGGTGTTGGAGGACAATAAGTGACATCATTGTTTTGTTCTCACATTACTCTCTCATGGTGTGTGTGAATACTAACTTGAGACTGCACAGTGTAGAAAAGGAGTAGAGGATGTTCATTGGAGACACAAAGATACATACATGTCAACGATTACATGACACTGTTGACCACTTCAAAATTGGGGGGGGGACGGGACTGATTACACAAACAAGCCTTTCATCTGATTTGATTCTAATTTTACAGTTTAGAGAATTGATGGTTTACATACATGTTTCAGCTCAGATGTTTTTGATTTATTTTCCATTTCCGTGCCACATTTGTTTCAACCACAACCACCATTCAACCAGAGTTCACCGGCTACCGTGTGAGGCCTGTCAGACTTCATCGTGTGGAGAGACCATTAGTAGTAGTGTTTATACCCGGCCCAAAAATTCAGACCCCCTCCCAACACACACACACACACACACACACACACACACACACACACACACACACACACACACACACACACACACACACACACACACACACACACACACACACACACACACACACACACACACACGATGTTTACAGCTTAGAGCCATTTACTGCCACACTGCAAACACAAGCATGTGCATATCAGCGCGAGCGCGCAAGCGCACACGCACACACACACAATCCAAGCCGGTACTGGTTGTGTTTTGACTCGAGCCTCATTATCACTGACCTTTACTAATCTGAGTTCTGGTAGGAAGTCACTCAGATACAACCAGCTGGCATTTTACACAGTACGGTTCAGAAAGTGACTCTAAAAGGAGAGTCGCTACCATCGAGGGACGGCTCAGCCCAAATGTAAGAGGGGCAAACGTAGGCAAAAATGTTGTCAACAGTCGGGAGGCAAAGTAGGGGGGGGGTCAAAGGAGAGAGGAGCTTAAAAACACACACTTTGGAAAATTAACATGACAAACCGGGCTAAGCTGAAACAACTAAACAGTATTTACCACACAACGGCAAATCGCTTGTGCTTCGAATTCATAAAATATGGGGCAAAATTACACAGACACACAATATTACTCCAACTACACACAATTAAAATATGGTTACCTTGCTGACCAAAATTGGCAACAAAGTTTTGAAATTGTTAGGACAGACAACCCCAGAGCTCTCAGTCTAAACTGGATTAACTTGAGAGAAGAAGTTGCAATACTGGTAAAATAAATAAACACTTCTTCAGCTTTGACTTCTCTGCCCTACTTGGTGTCGCTCTACGAATCGATTTAAAATGTAATGGTGAAAGTTTCATTATTTAATATTACGTAGTGGTCATGGTGGCTGTAGGACACAAAAGGCCTTTTGTAGGACAAATGCTGGTGTGACATCATTTTTCCTTCAAATAAAAATTTCAAAGAGAAATGCCTGGATCGATTTAAACAATGTTTGGTATTTAATCAAGAAACTCAATTCAACTCAATCCAAGTATTTAAAGAAGATGTTTCCATTTCTACAAACAAACGCATATATATATATATATAAATATATATATGTGGAACAAACAGGCTCTTTATTGGATACATAACACAACCACATACAAAAGCTGCTGCATTATACTGAAATGTGTAGGTGGGAGGAGACACACACACACACACACACACACACACACACGATGGCTGTGTTGCCATGGAGATTTGTCGCTTGCTGAATCCCGCCCTCGATCTCTCGATGTTTGTTTGTATCATTTTCCTCTTGCTCCCTTCTTCTTCCTCCCCGCCATTCTTTTTTTTTTCCTACCCTGCAATTCATGTTTTTGTTTCTATTTATATTTTCTCTAAAGATTGGTTTCCAGAAAAAAAGAAAAGAAAAAGAGTTTGTTGTGGCATGTCTGACGATGGTAAGAAAATAGAATCTACTTAACGCAGAAGATCTCTTCTTAATCACAACATCTTGCGAGCTATAAAGTAGCTTTCACTTACAAAAAACAATTACGTCTGCGCCTGCATCCACTAACTGGAACTACGAGCTAATTACAAGGAAACACCGACGGGGAATAACTTTGGGAGGACTCTAATGAGAGGGATATTAAAAAGGACACAAGTTTAAAAAGCTGCCAAATGCCACCTGATTGAACTCGTAACAGAAGGGCAGTTAAACATGACCAGGGTGTATAGTCATCCAGGGTTTTTACACACACAGACACACACACACACGCACACGCACAGAGTATATCAAAGGAAACTTTGAATACACGTGTTGCCTCAGGTCAGCAGGGAACTAATGTGAAAACCATGGAGTCTAAAGTTTATCGTTTTAATTGTCAAACCTTTTCCTGCACTATTTCACATTTCTAATGGTCTATAATGAATAGCCCTTCTTAGCCTATTTCAACCCCCCCCCCCCCCAGTCCCTTTTTAAAAAGTGTGTGACATCTTTTATTTGCACTTCGGGTGATGCTTTCCAAAAGGCAGAGGCCGTCATCGGACCCATTTATAGCTTAAAGCACAGCACAGAACACAGTCTGTGACTCACACTAGTACAGATCTTTTGGAGACAAAGCGGAACATTATTTCATCATACCTGTGTCACGATAATAAATCATGTAACCTCTGCGGAAGGATTTTCACAGCTAAAAAGATTTTTCAACATTTAATGTTAAACCGAAGGCCTAAGAACCTGTTTATCCCCCAACTATTGCACCACAGCTCGTCAACCACCGGCAAACTGTAGACTTAAAAACTGAAAAGCTTTTCAGTCGTAGTGCTGATGTGTGCGTTCAGCTCTACTGGCTCAAGTCTCGCTGCGGTGCAACACTGAAAAAGCGTTTAATAATAGTGATCTGCACAATGTTTGCAATCACAATTTAATACTTTTATTTTTGCTTCCCTGCTCCTTTGTCGTCTCTTTTGAAACTCTGCAGGGCCCTTTGTGATATAAAGTATCTATAATACATGCATACTAGCTATACAGAGTCTTCACACACACACACACACATACATAAGGCTTAGTATATTTGTGAGAGGCCCCTTACTTTAGCAAGGTGGTGCCACGCTGAGTCTCAGTTTGCTGTGAATGTAGTGTCGTGTGTGTGTGTGTGTTCTCTAGAACTGGATTACCCTAACCTCCTAGGTATGTGTATATTTGTGTGCGTGCATGTGTGTGTGTTTGTGTCAAATCAATTCAGAGCTCTTGTTTGCTCTGTTGCCGTCACAGTTGGGACGCGCCGCACAGCACTTCCTTGCGTGCCCTCGTTGTGCTGCTATGCAACTGTGTGTGTGTGTGTGTGTGTGTGTGTGTGTGTGTGTGTGTGTGTGTGTGTGTGTGTGTGTGTGTGTGTGCCACCAGAGCAAACAGGTCTGTGTAGCTTTCACAGGGTGGCTCATTTGAAAAGCTGATGAATACATGTATAGATAGACGAGGGTACAGGGTTTCCAGGTTCGGGCCACCTCGCCTGAAGAAAAAAAAAAAAAAAAAAAAAAAAAAGACCACCGCCTCAAACTTTTCCTTTCAAAAAATTAAAAAGACCGCTGACTTAAAGCACGGAAACAAAAAGGTGCTATTTCATACAGTCCATGTATTGGCTGTGTGAGTACGACTATTGTTTAGGCAGTCATCTAACAACTAAGTGGCTTATCACCTCGGCTAAACAAATTTCGTGTGGAAACCCCGGAACAGAGGTTTTGAGAGTACGGTTAAATCACAGGAAGAGTGCCACCGTTATAAGCTAAGTTAAAGTAGGCGTGATGTTTTATTACAAATCCTATTTTGACGAAAAATATAATGAAGCAACTGGGTCTGTAATGTTTTTTGGGTGTACACTCCCTTATGCAAAGATATGGAATTAATAGCCTGATAACGACAAGTTCCCACTATTTGATGTGAACCCCAACGAACCTAATTTCACCGTTCTGACTGGATTTCTGGTTCGGTGTGTCTCAGCAGAGATCAGAACGTTTCCTCCGAAGGATGCAGCTAATCCTGCAGGACACGAGGTAAGGACACACGCTAAAGCCACAGAACCAAGTTGTTCAACTAAAAGCATTTAAAACGAGTCAAGTGTAAGTAACGTAAGTAACGTCCCATCAAGCACCTCTGACACGGACTGCCTTCGCCCTGGAAGACATGTTCTGGATACTGAGCAGCATTACTACCACTTGGAAGCAGCATCGAGTGAACAAACAATGGGAGGCTTGAATGTTTGCCAAAAACACAAAAGCGCATCTTGGAAATCCACTTTCATTTTAGACCAACATATAAAGCAGTTTTATCTTTATTCTTGCCCAGTTGTTTCCCCTCTATACGATAATAAAAAAAGGCAACAAATGCAACTTGGGTTGGACTCTCAAATCTGTGACAGTTAAAGCAGTTCTCGCAACTATTAACTAAACATTTACTAGAAATCAAAACAGACATTTGATCACAGGAAGAAATCCCAGTTATTCACGGCACACTGACATCCGATGACTAAACAGAAAGAGTGAGTTACACTGAAGCAGTGAGCAAGAGATCCACACGCCTTCCACTGAATGACGTCAAAGCCTTCACATCGCAGGTCTACGGTTAGCTGCCACACCTTCCACTCCGCTCGACTGGAAAGGCCTGTTTTACCCCACTCCCTCCGACAATCCACCACACACACACACACACACACACACACACACACACACACACACACACAGCACTGAACTTCACTGCGTTGTTGGTTAAACACCTCGGCAGCACCTGCTTGTCCTATATTTAAGTGTCTTCCGGAAGTCCGGAGTATAAGGAGGTAAAGGCTCACAAAACTCATTAAATCAACACGTAATTCCGATCCAATTAACAACTCACTGCATGTGTCCGTGTGTGCAGAGGAAAGAAAAAAATGAAGGGCCGCTAATGTGTGCGTCTGTGCCGGCAAATGTGAACATGATGGAGTGTGTGATCCACTGTGTGTGTGTGTATGTGTGTGTGTGTGTGTTTGCAGCAGGTTCTCTGTTGCTAGGGCCCTGGCTAGCTTTGTCTTTCTGTTCATCTGCCTAGTGACTGGTCTGGTAAGGAGAGAGGCATAATTTATGGTTTCCTGGGCGTAACAGCAACGTGCATGTATGTATGTGTGTGTGTTTGGTATAGGTTGCTTACAAGATGATTCATTCAATGGGGAGCAGGAATAAGGACAGGCAAAATAGGTGATATCAAAACACATCCTCGCCGGCATACCTGTGTCAATACTCACACGTTCAGCGTTCCTCTCGCTCTCATCTATATTACATTTCCAGCTCAACAGCTTTCACACTCCCAAGGCGTCGGGTGAAATGCATCAAACTGTGCTCAGCCACACTCATATTTCCAAATACTATGTTTGCTTTGTCTTCTGTTGCTGTGGTGCTCGACGGCATTTTGAACCTGCAAACCGTCACCATTTCAGTCACGGTGCAGGTTACAAAAGGTCAAACGGGAATAGACTGGAAACTAGGGCAGCGGAATGGCAAGATTTTTTTTACAATATGATTTCAGTGTGTCCCCTAGGTTTACAGCTTTTTGGGGGGGGGGGTGCTCACCTGTGTGTGTGCGCACGTGTCTGTCTGTGTGTGTGTGTGTGTGTGTGTGTGTGTGCGCACGGATCGGGGCGGAACTCCGCCGTGCGCGATCCAGAGAGCAGAGGAATTGTAAACACGCGACCATGTAGAGACAGACATGATGACATGTCATCGTGTAAATAAATTAAACTAAATTAACTCGACCTTCAAGGGGGGGCGGGAGGGGCCATTGGGGGGGCGGGCCGCCCCCCTACTATAATGGTAGGGGAAACACTGGATTTAGACTTTGGGAATAATTATACGGATGCCACCACTGAAATCTCTCACGGACGACAATCTAATTTTCAATCCAGAAATGGGGAAAATGCAACAAAATCTGCAAAAGAATTTCTAGTCCAACAAATTTTCATTCAAAGGGAAATTACAACTCATTACTTCTCCTTTTGTGTGTAAAGTACACACACACAATAACACACTTGCAACTGATTGACATGACACACATTTTGTGGTTTGTTTTACACAATATCGATAAATGTGGTGTGATGAAAAAGGCAGTGTAGCAAAAGCAAGCTAGCAAGCAAACACGGACGTAAACAACACACAATCCCACTTTCCCTGCTCGACAAAGTACCGTACAAACGGGTCAATATTCAGCGACAGGAAGTATAAACTCGTAGGCAGAATCACATGACAGCAGCCATTAATTTGGTTTAAAAAAAAAAAAAAGACTGCACGCTCAGCCATCCTGGAAAGGTAACTCGAAAAAAAAAGGGCGGAAGCTGGCCTTCTTACTGTTCTCTAAGTTCTTGGAGGAACTTTTTCCCCACCTTCAACCGGGTCGGTAAGGCCGGCCTTTAACGCCTTCATATTGGCCATCTTGTGACTTGTACTTTATTTCGTTGTTCCTTGTTTATATTTCCTTTATGGACAGAGGGTCTTGCATAAATTAAACTTGGATACACTCAATGTAAAAATTACAATCAAGTCCTGAATATACTTTAGTCAGATTATCGTCTCTTGGCTGCTACAAGGAGGAAATATCACTTGTACAAATTAATGGTTCAAATACATCCCACCTCCATGTGGGGAGGATCCAGCTTGCTCAGCTAGTGCGCAACTACCCAAACAATGAAATGGAGGATGAAGTAACAATTGAAGAGGCAGACCAGTATTTCTGGCTGCATTAGTCTGTCTTTTCAGAAGAGGTGGCTCAATGAATAGAGGGGGAACATTGTAAAACAGGAAATCAGACAATCAACTGATCATGCCTGGGGAAGTGGACGAAGAGCACGAAGCTACGGCAAACATTTTAGTACCCGTGCCTTTAAAAACCCGCTCTGTCTTCGTGTTGCATACAAATTCAAGGTATTCAAGGTTGAACCGGTGTCACACTGATAATGAGTGCCGTGTCCAAATAAGTTCCTCAAACTAACAGCCAGCACCTAACCTTGTGTAGCAACACGTCAGATCAAAGCCACTCGACATGTCTGCCGTTTCACACCATCGGAAAGATGTCAAAAGTCACTTCACTACCTTTGACAGCTCTCTTATGATATGGGCCCAGCTGGCTGTTTATGATGACAGGACGCTAGTCGGACCAGGTCAGTAACTGTTACAACGCCAACGTCCACCAGACCTTCGTAAACATTAACAGCTCTGTTTGCTGGTCATGTGTTAAAAAAAAAAAGTGCTTGCAAACTTTCCATCCGAGTCAAGTAAATCGGCAGAAAGAGAAAATGTGCTTTACCTAGCGACACATTGACTAATCAGAACAAAATATACTGACGGGAAGAGTCACGTCAACACTCAACCCGTCTTCATGTCCGGTGCCATTTTGTCCCGTATCTTGAGACCCGACACCAAAGGCTTTCTATACATGGCCTTTAAAACAGACTGTGTTTGTGTGGGAGTATCCATGTGTGACCCTTAGCCTACAAACCCAGTTAAGGACTTGCCGTAACCCCAAAATCTTTTTTTCATACACGCCTAAATCCTCACTAGGTCGCTGTGAGAGGAGCAGGGGGGGGGCGCGTTCAGAACAACAACAGCCATGCAGTAGAACAACAGAGACACGTCGCTAAAAGCTACTCAAACAAGGCACACCAGGAAGTTCGGTTTGAGGGTTATTAATTACCAAGATACAGAACTTGGAGTGTACAACTGTGAAAAGTTTTTACAGCAGCAGTATATCTCCCTCCCATGAATTCAATGAGGAAGTTGGCCAGTGTTGACGGTTAATACTCGCGTGTTTGTACAAGTGTGTGTTCTGTCAAAAATATTCATCTGTGACTTCAGCCTTAAAAACTCCACTGGATATGAAGAGGACCAGTGTGTGTATTTGAGGCCGCGACAGTCTAAAGACTCCTTTAACCAACTGCATTGTTTCTGACCTCTGTTCCAGGTATGGGTGTAGCCATGTAAGAATATGTATGTGTTATTCGCCCGCACCCATCAACCAGCCTCCCAGGTCTAGCTGTCGATCTGCTTTCCTGCACACTGTAATGGAGGCACTGATCCGTTGAGTGAGATGAGCCAGCACACACGCCGACACTCGGTGAGATCATGGTATCAACAGACAACTTCTGTCAGCATTTTATTTGCACAAGAAGCGAAGACGGACACAAAAAAAAAAAAATCTTTGAACCTTTTGAGTCTCCGACACCGAGGGGCTTCCCTATTGGCTGGTAAGGAGCGGAGCTACAGCGTGGTTGGCTGTGCAGCGGCGGTATACACACCTGGGTTGGGCTTTCAATGTGTCAGGTAGTAAACTGTTTGACAGAGGGTGCAGCTCTTGGGACGGATTGAAAAAAAAAGAAGAAAAAGTGCAATTCAATAACGCCTCCCTTATTTATGACGTCATAATCCTTTAAAAGCCACGTCAGTATTCAACCAAATGTTTTTCATGTTTGTACATCTGCTCTATTTATGTTGCTAAACTCATCAAGGCTACTGAACAACTGCTAAAACAATGCATCACGCCAAAGCCTCACCGCAGCTACATTATTATACCTACAGATAGTCAAGCAACACAAATATAGAAATGGGTTAGCGTCACACACACACACACACACACACACACACACACACTGACAACACCCACTGGCTACTCTGTCAACATGTACACACACACACACAAGTGTTTCCATCCAACACTCATAAGAAATGTTTCGTCACATGATGCTAGTCGACAGCTGTCCAAGTAAAGCAGGTCGCTGTCTGTATCGGAAGCCGTAATGGTTTTCATGTGAGTTTCATTCATCGTTGCAATGAATCTTCAGAGGAACTGTCAACAGGATTAAGACAGAAGCCGTCTTTGAAGAGGGCTTTATTCCAGCCTTCCAATAATGATTCACAGAGCACAGCCAAGTGGTTTCTTTGTCTTTTAAACTTTTGAACGCACTACCAGTGTGTGATCGTTTCTCAATTCAACTAAATGGAGACATAAACGTGCACACTTTTTTGGATCTCCAGCTTGCAATATTGCTCCATGTATTTATGTAATAGTATAGAGTGTTTAGACGCCTTCTGGCCTCTTGATAAGGGTCACTTGATTTAGGTCAAAAGAGGATATATTGTTGTACGGGGGAAGGAAATGAAATAAATGATTCTAATTTAAGAATGGGAGCCAATTTTAAGAACACCTCTCAATTTAATCTACATCTGTTCCAGATGTGCTCTGGACCCCTGAATGTACACTTTCTTAATCAATCAATGAACGGTCCACCTTGTTACTTACAAGACTGCATAAGTACCAAACACTTTGAAAGACTTTTTAGCCACAGAGGCTTCTTCCTCACAACAACAACCAGCAAGTGCTGCTTTATAATGAAGATCGTCACGCACAAATACAACTTTTTCTTCCCAGAGACCATAACTGTGTGGGGACTTTAAGGTCATGCTTGCACTACTTGTGTTAACTATATGGCATTCATGTGGAACTGTCAGACAGGAGCGTCTGTATTGCAACAGGTCAAAGTCCTGAAGAGTCAAGTAGGAGGACATGCCCTAACACACAGACTAAACACAGCCTTAAAATGTATTCTTCTATTCTGCAAAGAGTGGGAAATCCAGTGTGAGTGCGTAGGCAAGCTGGTGAATCACTGCTGTGTGGCAAAGACAACAGAGACAGAGAGACCGAGCAGGGCCCCTTTCCACAGCAGATAAAGACTATATTCTTAAGTAGATTTATGTGTAAATATCAACTGTAACATACATTTGTAAAATTATCTCAAGAGTCTTACCTGTCCCGTCGAATTCTCAATGACTTGCACCAGTGGGGTCCTTGTTGACATTTTTGATAGACTGGAAGTTGCCAAAAAAGGGAACAGTGAAGCAAAAACGACTCGTCAGTGTCTATTGTGCATTTAAAATCTGTCTAGCTGGTGGTGGAGGAAAATGTCCAACAGATGTCCGGTGCTAGCCAGCTAGCAGCACGACAGATAGCCCGTGAATCAACAAGTTGAATCCCACATCCGCGGCTAGCCGAGTTAGCTAGCTAGAAACTAGCTAGCAGCGACCGCACGGCCCATGTTTGTCAACAAGTACAAAACAGGAAAAGCAAAAAAGTGTCTTCTTTAGCTCTCGGTGTTGGTGTGAACACAGTTTCCACTTTAGCACGTACCAGTGTCGAGGGTGACCAGCAAGCTACCAGCCTGGTGCTCTGACGTCTTGACCAGCTAGCTGCTCGGGCTAGCTTGAAGAAAAGTTGGGGCAATGGTTGTATTGAACGAGACACGGTTCAATTAGGTGGCTAGCATGCTAACCTGTAAAGGTTGCTAACTGAGGAAGCCAGAACTGTCGCCGAAATCTACATCGAGTGTTTATCCAGCGTCGATTTCATAACAAGGTGTCGACGCCTGTTTTTTTTCTCTTTTCGTGGCAGAGATGGTCTGAAATCAAATCCGGGGTCCACAAACTTTCAGGCCAAAGTTATTCCCGGCGAGGTCTTGACCTTCCCCAACTCACACTAAACTATTCAAAATGTTCCCAGCGAAATATCCAGGGGCAGGGTATCCAAAAAACACAAAACGCAGCACCACGTAAAATGGTCACATGGCAGGTGAGAAACACGAATCTGTTGCGCTAGTTAACTGCCTGGCCGACGTTAGCCCGTGTAGCTAGTAGCTAACTCGGTGTTTCTTTCGAAGCAAAGCTAGCTAGTTAGCTTATCTTCCTGCGGCCGCAGAGCAAAACCTCAAAACTCAAAATCCACGGAAATCACCGGCGCTCTTCCTTGTGTTGCGTGATTGGAATAAGGTCGTTCAACAGTGCTGCACTGCAGAGAGGCGATAGACACCAGTCCGTCGGTACAGAGGCTGATATTATTCCCGGAACCAGCCGACTGAAGGAGGAATCATCAAGCTGTAAAATCCATTATTGGTCAAGTGGGGTGTTCTTGTTGGGAGGTGCGTGTCACGGGCGACAGGGGGAGAGAGGCAAGGAGCTGCGCCCGATCGAGTCTATGCGCACGATCCTGCCCTGATACCGGAACAAGCTCGCGGCAACATGGCTGCTTGCACCACGACTGGAAGAGGAGGAGGGGGGGGGGGGGGGGGGGGGGTGTTCGGTCCGCGTTCGGCTCCACTCGGCTTTTTCCGAGTCTCTTACTGGTTGAACGCGACTCCTCCAGGTTGGTTAATGGCAGGTCGAGGGTTATTGTGCCTGTAGCTTTAATGAAGATAAACCCCCAGACCAGACCACCAGAGGCCCCAAATACCCCAAGTTACCTCGTGTGTCAGTTGCTTTTTTTTTATTTGATTACTTGCAAATGTGTAGCCTACCACTTAAGTAGCCCACATTACAATATGATCTGGGTCCTTGTGGTCCTATCTTGTAGAGGGGCCCTGTGAAGATTCCAGGGGCCCACAGACAATCCTGCATTCCTTCACAGAGGCTAGAATCCCCAACAAGTCTCTGAGGGCTCTTTACTGTTTATAGTTTTGATAATGTGCCCAAAATCTTCTTTATTGTCCCGAAGGCGTTTTTTCTTTTCACTTATTCATTGCATTACTGTCCAACTTTTTAAAACATGTAGCACTCCAATGAGTTCACAAGCAGGGGGACCTTTTCTGACACTGGAGATCCTCTGGTTGAGAGGTAGTTTCGTCGAATGACTCCTTCTTTTGTCAACCATACAGAATGTTTGTGTAAAGTAAAATGTTCTTCTCCATCATCCCCATCCATCTGAGGCCACAGCCAATTATTAAACCCTCATGTGGTTGAGTTATGAGTCTTCATTGCAATCGTAGGAATAAAGTGCCATTTGTAGATATGTGCCCTTAAATGTGACTGTGAGACGCTGACAGCCGGCACAGACATTTTCAAGTTACTTAGCAACAGCCACGGACTGGCGAGGACAATATGGCTGCCGTTTGGAAAGTGGTGATGTGTGAACTCTGTCAATCAGGAGGTTCTGGAGAGACCAGCCACAATGCAAAATATACACCGTTCGCACAATGCAAGGATGTTAGGGAGAAAATAAAACAGAAATCAGGAAATGAAGCGGTATGAGAAGGCTTGTTAGTGATGACTGGGAAAGCATCCAACTGGCAGGATTTCCCGATGAATCAAGGGGAAAAATGTCTCACATCCCTGATGATGGAAGGAGTGTATGTGTAGGGGGACATACACTGTTAGGAAGAGAAACAGTTTTCACTGCATAAAAGTGTTTTTCATGGAGCCTTGCTGCTGTACCAGAGGGAGTCACTGGGCCTTTCTTGTAACTTATCAATCAGTAAACAGTCCAACTGACTTGGCAGAATATCTCCTTTTTTTCTCCTTCATTTTCAGTGTGATGGCACTTGTCCATTTTGACGGTGGATCACTGGAGAGCCCACGTATTCTGTGACCAGCGCTTTGAGACGAATATGAAATAAAGAATGTGCACACAAATGATATGCCACATGAACTCAGTGACTCTGATTTTTATTTTTTATATATTATTTTTTTGAGTTTGAGTAAGAGTCTGGTTTGCTGCTGGGGGAAAATGTGCTTTAGTGTCGCCATCTGCAGGATGCCTGAATATATTACAGTGTAATATCCATCTATCCATCGTCTATCCGTCTGTTTATCTATCTGAAACATGTATACCCCACAGTCCATCCTGAGACTATTTCCTACTGTGTGTCCCATAAATATTTGGATTTTTTTTTTGGCTGCCATGCTTTTGCTTTGGAGAAGAAATGACACTCTTGAGTAGGAGGACTGTTAATTGCAGCTGATTTGAGGTTATTTTAAAGTCCCTTTTGGATGAACATAAAATAACATAGTCTCCTATTTCAGGGGTGCCAACTGTATCTGGCCAGATTGAGGCTGTCATGACAGTTATTTTTGAATATGCAGCCAATAATTTTCTGTGTGGAAGCTGGCACGCTGTACACACCACCAGACTGAAGACTGCCTCTCCAGCCTTCCATGCATTTGAGTTCATCTCGACAATAATCTAACTCACTCTGTGGCAATATGTGACAATATATCTGTGACAATATATCTCACCATTTTGGAGTTGAACCTGTTTTAATTGCATGTAGGTTACATTATATCATGATGTACATGACACATTCAATTGAACCATTGTCAATGGATAATATAAACAGACAGGAGTGTTTGCTCATGTGTCTGATCCAGCGCATACCTGAGCAATTAAAGTTCTTCATCACGTTGATTATTCAGTCTAATCAGACGTCTGCTCAGGACGAAGGTGGGTGGAGCTATTTTGGATTTACAATCACAGTAAGTGCATCATAATGTACTTAACAAGTAATAATAATAGAACTGAATTCTCTAATATATATATATATATATATATTTAAAAAACAATGAATTCAACCACATTATCTTTACCTGACTAGGACCAAAGTGATGAAGACTTGTAAAACATTGCATATTTTATGATTTGCAGCGAAAGCAAGACTTTAAGGGAAGCGAGGAAACTGATGGAACCTTTTTTTGTTTTTTTAGGAAGCCAGGCTTTCCTTTGTATCACCAGAGGAAATGCCACGGAGGAGGTGGATTTTTGCCGGTCTGGTTTCTCGTTAGATACCAGACAAGTTGTTGAATAATTCACCAGCGCAAAGCAGCTAGTACACATCTGTCTACATCTGCCCTGTCACACAGACAGCATTCATGTATTGCACTTGTTCAAAATCTTGCTTCTCGAACACATTCACCTGTTCTTGTTCTTTTGAAACACTAGAGTTGATCAGATCTTCATTAACCCTCATGGTTGTTTCTGTTCAAGGGGATGAACGAGCACGGAGACACTGAATGTGCCGCTAGTTTGTACATTAAATAAGTGGGCATTAACTGACTTGTATGAATCTCCCGGCTGTACAATCCTATGAATATATTAAAATAAAAACAGCCACATTCATGACACCGTTATCAGCTTTTCAGCAGAAAGGAAGATAATCCCTCTCGAGCTCCACTAATCTTTTATTAAAATGTCTCCATTTAGCTCCGTTTCTTTGAAGATAGCATCGGTGTTACTCCGCTAGTCTCACATTAGCTCCTGTTAGTGTTGAGTTACCGGGCCAACAGGGATGTGATTAATGGGCCTTTTCCTGTTGGAGTGTCAAACCTCATTTGAATTACATCAGGTTGACACGACGTGGTATAAATTATACCTCACCGTCTCATGTCAGACTAAGGAAAAGTGCGTTAATTATTCTGCAAAAGGAAAAGCTTGAAGTTTAAGCTCGGCTTGCTTTCTTTATAGACACGTAATTGAGCAGAAAGACAAAATGTTCACTTGAGGAAGATTTTATTTAAAATACAGTGAAACATTGTTTTTTTTTAGTAAGTAAAGAGAAAGAGTGCAAATGACCAGCATGGGAAGATGAGTTGGGATTTTGGAAATTACGACAATAACGTGATTTTGAGCATTCAGTTCATGCACCTGCAGCTTTCCAAAGGAGACACATTCCAAATATCAGCGCTTCTAAAAGCGCCAATTACAGTTCACTGTAATAGAAATAAAACATATACATTTTAACGGACTTTAAACTATGTACATAAACAAATCAGTAGTGTCCTTGATGGCTAGAATAATCTGAATGTTTGATGATTTATACCAAGATCATTGTTCTTATTAATATGGAACCACAGGGAGGGAGAGAGGAAGCACCTTTCTTTGAAGTTTGCTAAAAAAGCACCTCCATTATTCCTGTTATGCACGACGTGGAGATGTTTCATTTTCAGATCTGCATAGAAGAAATGCCCAAAACTGTACACTTTCCAAAACCAACATCTGTGAAAAAAACAACATAGAAATAAAAGAGGGCTCGCACAACGAGAGGAAACAAAGACACGCTGTAGGAATATAAATAATAAAGGGTCTGTGGTGATAAAGGAGCTTCACATCCAGTCGGGGGGGGAGTGAGGGTTCACCTCTGACTCACGCTCTTTAAATAGCTCCGAGCAGATCCTCCACGGCCACAGTCGTCAGGTCGGAGAAGAAGTGGCCCTCGTTGTCTCCGCCTCCGAACACCAGCAGGGTGCTTGTGACGGAGCCGGCGTCCAAACCGGCGTCTTCATCGTCCCCCGAGAAACGGTGGTTATTGGCCGTGTCCATGGTGATGATGGCGTGCCCCGCCCTGGGGACGGACAGCTGGGGGAGCGTCACCTCCGTCCAGATGTTGGCGTCTGAACCAATGAAACAAAAACAAAAAAAAAGAGATTGTTTTTATCATGAAAATGGAGAATGTAATTGGATTAATCAATAAAAAAAACAAAAAGGTTGGTCGAAGACCTGATGTACTCACGGCCGCCACATTCACTGTGTAATTACTGTAAGATAGTAGTACTTTGATCTATGAATGTGAACCAATACTTCTCCTTTAAATCTTCTTCCCAGGTTGAACTCTGTAAGTAAGTGTGTGTGTGTGTGCGTGTGTGTAATTGTGAGCAGTCTCTCGCCTATGTCAAAGATGAAGGTGTCACTGAGAGCGCTGTTTCCGTTGTAGCCTCCGTGGATCAGGAACTTTGTGTCTGAGAGCACAGCACTGCCGTGCCAGCTGGAACACACACATTAAAAACACAGAGAAGACTTAATACTGCTTCAAATGGTGTGAAACCAGTGTAGATATAATATATATATTAAAAGTACTGAGGTACAGTATCCAGCTCTAGTTGAAATGTGTACCTTCGAGGGGAGGGGGCTTTTCCAGTTGTTTTCACAGCAGAAAACTCCATCAGACCTAACGAGCAAAAAAAAAAGTGTATTTACACCTCTATGCAGATATACGAGTCTTGAACCAAGAGTTTCCTATAAAACCAGCGGGTGTGTGGCTTACCGAGGTCCAACATGTACATGTCATTGTAGCAGACGGGAGTGTCCCACCCACCAAACACATAGATCTTCCTCTCCTGCATCACACATGCAGAGTGGCTGAAAGAGAAACAAAAAGGGAGGATGAGACACGGAGAAAATGAAGGAGTGTCAGCCGGACGTGCTGAGATTTGGATCGAACCATCTTACCCTGAGCGGGGGGAGGGCGTGTCGCCAGTTACAATGGGCTGGTACCAGATGGAGAGGTTGGGGTCGAAGATATACAGCGAGTCACTGCAGCCGTCGGGCTCCGGGTTCGGACGAGGAAACACTCCTCCGAGCACAAACAGCTCACCGCGAAACATGCTGCAGCTGTGGTAGGCCAGAGGAGGAACCTTTCCTTGGGCCTGGAGGAGGTGAGAGAGAGGGAGGAGGAGGACATGAAGGGGGAGGACAAGCAGCAATAATACACACAAAACACAAACACACACACACACCTCCACCATGGTCCACTTCCAGCTCTGTGTGTCGAGGATGTGAACGTCGTTGAACCACTTCTTGTTCTTTGAGCCTCCGAATACGAAGATCCGCCTGGAGTCCGGGTCGTACGCGGCCGTGTGGCCGATCCGGGCCTCGGGCGTCGGGCCCTCTGCCAGAGTCTCCGCCGCAAACCACGACATGTCCTCTGTTGGACGGAGAACACTCACTTTAGTCATGGCGCCACCAGGAAAGTAAAATTCCCTTAAACGCAGTTCTCACTGGAGCCCGTTATGAATGTTGTTCTGTGACAGACCTGTGCAGAGCTTCCACATGGGGTCTTTGCAGAACTGCATCCTGGATCCCTGCCCTCCAATCAGAATAGCTGTCTGAGCATCGATGGGACACAGAGTCTGACCCCAGCGACCAGACGGGCTGACCAATGGGGCTGCAGGGAAAAACAACAGATAATTGGTGTCTAAGCTAACAGTTCCCCCCCGTTTCCAGTCTTTATGCTAAGCTAAGCGTGTCTCGCTACGGGACTGAAAGGTGAATAAAAACGACAAAAAACACAACTAAAATGGTGTGTAATGTGCGTGCACACAACTACCGGTCTGTGTGGGAGTCTTGGTCTGCCTACTCTTCGTCCTGGCTGCACTCTGAGGAGGCGTTCTTCCCACAATCCCCTGCGCCTCTCCTGCTCCATTAGCTGTGGAACGGAGTACACAAAGAAATGCTTCACTCCTCCAACATCGAGCTCACACACACACACACACACACACACACACACACACACACACACACACACACACACACACACACACACACACACACACACACACACACACACACACACACACACACAGTTGGTCTCTCTCACCTGTTCCCTTCATCCTTGTTGCATCTTTCCCGGCACTGAACAGCTTCTGGCCCCCCTTGGTTTGACCCCTGGCCTTTCTCACAGGCGTGGTCTTCTCCGCGGTGGCATTGGGACACACGTTCTCTTCTTCCCCGCCGCGAGCAGCCATCGTATCCCCGTCGCCGTCTTCCTCCGACACTCGCTCTCTCTTCCTCTTGCCGTTGAGCTCCCGGGCTGCGAGCGGAGCCACGGTGTCCTGGGACGAGTCAACAGGCGCGGTGTCATTCATCATTTAGCAAATAGTTAATCGTTTGAAATATGATCCCAAGAGAGAAGTGGGAAAGAGAGGCGAGCCGTTACAAAAACAGTACAGTATCATTCATCTGTGGGTTGGATTTTTATGCGTCAGTCCTGCAAAGAAAACACAGCATGTGACAGACTGACTGACATTAGCATCAATAGACCAGGATGCAATGCTGCAGCACAAACACGTTGGGCTTTGAGGGGGATATTAAAGTTTCACTCTGCTCTGGTTTGCTTGCAACAAGAAACACCATACAACTGTAAAAAAATTAAATAAAAAGCATTGTGTTGAATGTAGGAAACTACAAAAGTAAGCATTAAAACAAGTCATACTGACAAGTGTATAAATAAATACATTACAGTCTTAAAATAGGACCGTCACATGTGGCTCTTGATATGGGCCTTTGCTCTCTGAGTGGCTAATTCCTGACACTAATACAAGTATATATATATATATATATATATATAAAGTAAATAATTCACACTGATTACCTTTGGTGTGTATTCCTTCACAGACAGGAGCTCTTGCTTTGCCCAATCTGCTTTTACCTGAGGGGGGAATACATTTATCCATTTTATATATAAATATATATATATTATCCATAACTGAATCATTCTGCAGGAACATACTTATAGATTTAATAATCTAGACACAAATTTGACTTCAATGATACATAAATAATATAATTTTACACCCAAATTGCTTTGATTAAAGACCACAAAAAAAAAAATATGACTTATTGCCGAGGATTACTGTGTTACCACTTATTAGACTGAATCTTAGTGTTTGATGTTTACCAGGTTTCCTCCCTCCAGAGTGACGCTCAGCGTGACGCCGTCTGTCCAGGTCTCCTCTTCCCACTGCTCCCATGACAGACACCTGCAGGGCACGAGACGCCCCGGTAAATCATCATTTAGATGACACTAGATGCATGGGAGACCCAGACATATGACAACTCAGCCAACGTTTAGTGTTTTAGTGGTCAGTGGACCTACTTGTTATATGGAGTCAGTTTCCCGATCGTGATGGGGTAACGGTCCGCGTCGTTGAGCTCTGCGTTGACGCAGATCCGCTCTCCCCACGGCCCGCTGCTGAACAGCACCACCTGTCGGACAGTCAGGGGAACTGCAACAGACACCCTGCACGAACCTTCAGCACTGACACGGGGAAAGAAATACAGAAATAAGGGAATACTGGTCTCGTGCAATGCATATAAACGGCTAGAGATGGTACATTAGTTATTAATAACAGATAACATAACAATTAAAAGTTATCGTTTATCGTAGTTACCTCAGCAGCCTTTGAGGCGGACCGTTTACTCCAAAAACCGCATATACTCCGAAGTCTCCCATCTTTACGTTGTGGTCCACGGTGAACCCCGTTTAATGCCACAACTCTTTCTGCTACGCTACTTTATTTTTGGCACAATTCAAGACCAAAACAACGATATCGTTTCTAGCTCCCTCCGTTCGCCATCTCCCGCCACAGATATGTGTTGTATATCTAAACTTCGCGCGAGTTCTTGGTAAAAGAATATGAGCGCGTGTTTTGCTGCTGAGAGTATCTGCACGGGTGGAGCCTGAACTGTTGAGTATATAGCAGAACTAGAGCCCCGCTCATGCAGTGCACGCTGAATCTAGATCGAGCACACTTCAGGCTGCGTCTCACAAAGTGCTAGCCAATCAGAGGCCTGTATTCAGCACTGCTGCGTGACGTCACCGAAGCTGCGTTCAGGAGTCCTTGTTAACACTTTTAAATCTGGGGCTGTGCATTCATCTCTTGTACACGGCTTTTTTTTAAGACTTTTATCTCGTTTTTTCCAATTTTAACTTATTTAACTTTGTTTATGTTTTATTATTTTTAGAAAATACACTATCTTCAATTATACAAATGATGTATAGTGCCATGTTTCATGTCTCAATGCCTCTTTATGTTTTATGTAAAGCACATTTACTCGTTGTAATATAGCCAACATATGACATCAAGAAAGGGAATTCAATGCTGTACTTTGTTAACAATAATTCCATAACCTGTTTGTCATTTGGTCCTGTAGCTACATTCCAAATGGCAGATCAGAGTTTTCTTCCAGTATACGACTAAAACAGATACAGATTAAATGTATTGCCCACTGTTTGATTTGGGGGAAAAGAGCTAAATAGTACTTATAATGGAACTTGAGGATCAATTGCACATATGAAGAGTATGCAGTGGGCTCACAGCATATACAGCAGGAAACACTGTGGGCGTCATTTTCATGCAAATCTTTCACGTTTTGTTGTTTCTGAAGGCAGAACCTTTTTCCAAATGAGCCCGCAACACCGAGCAGACGATTGGAACAAACCCAGCTGCCCTCAGAGCGCCACTCACACTGAACTGTTCTTTCCAGCTGCTTCACTGTGATCCCTGGACCATTTATTTTGTCCTCTGCAGTATGAACGCATCTTCTTTCTCGCCCTCGGAGTATTACTGGTCTGAGTGTGACCCTTATAATGATGAATCAGGAGGACCTTCGGCAGGCTTACTTGTCCTCCTTGTCACGATCTCCTTTGAATTCATCGTCGGCATCCCGTCAAACCTCTGGCTCACCTGTCACATCCTCAGGCAAAGGTAAATATGTCCTTCACATTCTGGTGTAATGTTATGTCATAGCAAGTACAGCCGTAATGTATCTTCAATTTTATGAAAATACAAAATAACCATTTCGATAAGGCATTCAGGTAGAGCCTTATCCTACAAGTTTATACCAGTTCTCGCAAAACCTTCTTTTCCTGTTTCTTTTTTGGTCTTCATCCACTTTTTTAACAGCCTTATTATCATTTACTGAATCTAAAGGTCAAAGGTTGCCGGCGTCCTTCCCGCAGACTTCTTCCCCCTCCACCTGGCCCTCACCCAGCTGTCCTTCTACCTGGCCGTGCCTCTGTTCTTCGCCAATCACTTTCTGTGGCAGAGTAAATACGTGCTGAACGGGGTGACTTCCCTGAACTCGATGGTGGTCGTCATGAAGCCGCTGCTCCTCTGTCTGGTGTGTGTGGAGCGGTACATGGCTGTGGTGCGACCGCTCGACTATCCACGGTAAAACCACACACAAGGTTGAACATACAACCTTTTTTTTAAATTTAGTGTTGTTTTGGGGACGATTGGCGGTTGATAACGTCAGTGTAACAACTTGTTATAATAGCCGTGAACACACGGGATCATATTCCTGACTTTTGTGTCATCAGACCCGGAAATCCCCTTTCCCTTTTCCCGGTGACATTATAGTAAGACTATATAGTCTGTCTCGGCCTCTGAAAGTAGTTTAAATGTGCTCTGTGTCATTCTCCCGTGTTATAAGATGATGACAACCTGAGGATGTGGGGCTTCATGTTTGACTCTCTTCCCTCTATTCCCTCGTCCTTCCCTTCCCTCCAGGTTCAAGGCGCCTCGGTATAGATGGGGATGTTTGGGTGTCGTATGGTGCATTTACATCATCATGGCTTCCTTTGTTATTGTTGAGCGCTCTGCCATCAAACTGTTCGTGCTGTTCCTCCCCGTTCTCGTCGTAGACACCTTCTGCAGCCTGTCTATTCTCAACGCATTGAAAAGGCCTCCGCCGGGGGACAGAGGGGTAATGGGGAGGAAGAAGGAAGGGGAGGAGGAGGAGAGAGAGACCGGCCAAAAGGGGTCGAGTGGAGCAGGGACGATGGAGGACGGGAAAAAAGAGCAGAGCAGAATGAAAGAAGGAGGGAGCAAGGAAGAGGGGAAGAAAGTTGGAAGGAGCGAACCGAGTGGAACAGGGGTGATGAATTCCACGATGAAGAAAGCCTTTGTCACCATTGCCGTCATCCAGGCTGTCCTCACACTCAACTACCTCCCCATCATCCTCACCTGGCCCATGGAGGGACGAGTTCCAGCCCGCACCCTGACGTGTCAGTTCGTGGCCTTGTCTTTAGCCGCTGCATACAGCTGCAGCTACATGCAGCCTCTGCTCTACCTGCACAGACTGGGCCGGCTGCCGTGCATGATGTCACAAAACACCTAGTTCAATATCACAACGAGGGTTGAGTGCATTTTTTTGGAGTGATTTAATTCCCATCTTTGCTTTATAGAAGGGGGAACAACTAAGTTTATAAATACATGCTTCAAGCTGAAAATGTCTGACTTTACCTGTTCAATTTGACTTTGTGTTTGTTTGGTATTTTTTTAACTCTCTGTCCAGTTCTATTATCATGGTTTGAGATGGCCTGCATTGTAGTTCATGCTGTTATCATTATGATTAAAGTCTGATTGTGATAAATGATGATGGCGCTCGTTGGGACAAACATTGCTGCTATATGTGAATTATAAAAAATATGTTGCGTAATGCTTGTATGTGAATTATTATTATTATTAGTAGTAGCATTAGCATGTATTTTATTTATTTATTCATCTTCTTCCTGTTTTTTTTCTGTTGTATTGTTTTCTTTTCTGTTTCTGATGTCTTTCTTCTGTGTGATCTCTTTTGAAAAGCAATAAAAGTGAATTACCAAAATAATCTATTTCCAACTTGCTTTGCCTACAGCTGAGTCTACATGCTACAAACAATCTACGGAAAAATCAAAACACAAACACAGTAAGCTACCTGATCCTTTCCTTCAGCTCTAGATGCAGGGACACACTATAAACGCACCAATCATCTACAACAATATGTTTGAATTCAAAGTTATTATCTCAACTTCTATAAACAAATGCAGCTGGATCCTTGTAATTGTGTGAAATGTAAATTTTCAGAACATGCTGCCGCGTTCTGTTTTGTGTCCATCACAGTATGCAAAGTCGCAGACTCAATACGGGATGCTAATGGCTGGTGACATGAAAATGATGTGACACGAAAATGAAGCCGCATGAACTCTGTGCATGTCTGCTCTGATCATGTTTATTTTGACAACTTTCCATACAGCAATGCAGGTTCCCCTCAGAGAGTTTGCCTAATATGATATAACTCGCTAAACATTTGGATGGATATGATGACCAAGCAGGTGGAGTCATTTATCTCACATAGAGGTCACTACAGTGGACAGCTATACAAATGTCGTTTTCTTGTATATGCATGCGGTTTTGATGGCATAGTTGCACATCAGCAACTACAGTGAATGCTATTGCATCATCCCATACACTGCTACTCAGTGGCAAGCCGTTGTAAGTGCAAGATACATTTCTCAAAACCAAGATAGCTGACAGACAGTCAGAAACACCCGGTCACTCATCAATATCTTGCCAATCCTTCTATGGAAAGAGAGCCTTGCAGGTATGAAAATGTTGGTGACAGCAAGTAACAACTAAGGAATCATATAATTCATACATTTTCCAAGTATTGATTTTATATTGGGAGGAAATTACGATTAATCATCTGTCCACTAAATTGGACATCATGCATCACTGGCTATATGTCCTGTGGCAAACCAGGGGGGAAAGCCGAGCAGACACAGCACAGGAGGCGGATCCCCAAGCTCAGGTTGGGGGAGGTGATGGAGGGAGTCTACTATCCAGTGCAGGTGCTGCAGCCACTAGGCACGTGGCATTGGTCACACCTGCAGCCCATCAGCTAATCAGAGTGAGCATATGTTCACAGAGCAAAGAATGCAAACAGGTGCCATGATGCTGCATGTACACGAAGAACCAAGTACATCTGCATGCAGTGTCTTGTAGCTTTGTGCCCTGTGTGCTTTGCCAATTATCTTAAAAGATAGTCTGCAAATGTTCTTTGTATATACATATCATATTCACGTCGTTATATATCATTTTATTCATTTGTTTGATGAATACATATTTCTTCAGTTGAAAACAAAAACGCATGCTGTCCACCTGAGTGGACATATAGAAATCTCTTTGAAAAAATTCTAATCTTGTTTTTCATGCCTAAACAGCAATAAAAACACAAAATTCAAGTAAACACACTGTGTAGAGCATATAAACGAATAAATAAAAATAAAGATTATGAAATAAAATGTGACATTGGGGAAAAGGCAAAAATGAAATTGATACAGACTTTTGAAAAGGGGCATTGTGAAATGTGTCTATAATAAAATTTTAAAAACTGCTATAAAACCCAGTTACTATGAGAATAACAACAATGACACAACATATATGTTTTCATAATCATTTTGAATAGTTTCTTACTTTATGTCACAATTTATTGGTTGTTTTTTAAGTTTGTTTTACACAATATATTCATATGATGTTACTTTGATAATGTGCTCTTTGTGAACACTTTCGGGCTCCATACTAGTGATTTATACTCACAGAATTCGCACAAGAGAAGCTTATTTATCAATAAAATAGAAAATGATTATGGTTGACAAAACGTTACATGACGTTCTTGAACGCACCCCTAACAGCTCTTGAATTCGCAAAGCATTGTGGGATTGGATGCCGGTGGAAAGCTTCTCGAAGAAACTGCAAAGATGATGGTGAGTGAGCTAGCATTCATGCCCAAACTCAAATGTTTAATCCGTGTCCATCCTCCAGTTTGTCTGCGGGAATCTGCATCCGGACTATTCGCTGTTTAGAGGATTCCCATTCGGCGTTCTTTGGAAGCGATTATTTTTGTGAAAATGATTTTTAAACCCGTTTTATTTGTAGCACCACCGTTAGCCTCGTAGGGGGAACCAACGTCAATGGGCGTCAACGATGCTAACGGTGATGCTGGCTAGCTAGCCTCTTTGTAATAGTGGCTGCGTAGGACAGATGTATATTTAGTACGTATAATAAGGTTTAATGACACATAGTCTGCTACAATGAACGGTAACGTTAGCAGACTGTAAACAGATATCCGGTTTTTGACAGTCATGCAGCATGTCTGATGAGAAACAAAAGCATCCTTAAAGCTACAGTACCAGCCACAGCCTCTATGTTTTATGTTATAGCCTTAAATGGTAAAGTAATAAGACTTAAAGACTTGAGTTTGTGCTGAAGAGTGATGTGGCTCAGTTTAATATAATAATAAATAGTTGTATAGCTCTAGTGGTATGATAATAAGGAAGGTGTGAACAAAATCACCATTCAATACAATGAAGACACACTTTTTCATTACTGTTTGCTTAATTTGGACAACAGAATTTTTAGGCATAATGATCAGATATTTTATTGAAACATGATGAACAGTAACATTGAGCTATTGTGTTATAAATGAAAACTACATTACTTATTATTCACAGATTTTAGATAACTAGTCGGGGTTGATTCCCTCATGTTCCTTCCTTCATTTACTGTATTTTTCTCTTCCTCTTTTCTTCTGTTAACCCCTTCTCCTCTCTTTCCGTCTCTCTAGCCCGCACAGGTGATCCTGCTGAAGGAAGGGACAGACTCGTCTCAGGGTGTTCCCCAGCTCGTCAGTAACATCAATGCCTGCCAGGTCAGAAAATTCAAACTTTCCTCTTGGTTATGTGTGTTTTTTCTTTTCTGTTTTTCCCCAATATGCTCTAAATCTAAATGCACCCGTTGGTTTTGTCTTCTCCAGGTGATCGCCGAGGCGGTCAGGACCACCCTTGGGCCCAGGGGGATGGACAAACTCATGGTGGATGGCAGAGGTAAGGAGAGAGGTGTAGACACGGATGGAAGGAATGGAGTACGGGTTGAATTCACCCTCACCAGAAAAATTTGTGATTGATTGTGTTTTTCCAGGTAAGGCCACAATCTCCAATGATGGAGCCACCATCCTGAAACTGCTGGATGTGGTTCACCCTGCAGCCAAGACCCTGGTGGACATCGCTCGCTCCCAGGATGCTGAGGTGAGAAGTGTTTTTTTATGAAAATTGAAAGGTTGTGGATTACATTTTCTCCCAGACAATACGTTTTCATAATCTTCTTGATCCCGTTTTACCATCCTCAGGTCGGAGACGGCACCACCTCCGTCACTCTCCTGGCTGCGGAGTTCTTGAAGCAGCTTAAGTCGTACGTGGAGGACGGCCTCCACCCCCAGACCATCATCAGAGCATTCCGCACTGCCACCCACCTCGCTGTCAGCAAGATCAAGGAGATCGCCGTCTCTGTGAAGAAGGACGACAGGCAGTAAGCACTCGCTTTTCACCGTAACAAGTTCTTAACATGGCAGAGAGCGTTTGATCTGTCCTATGAGTAATATTGTATCCTCGGGTCCCTTCCTCTATCCCCTCAGAGAGCAGAGGCAGTTGCTGGAGAAGTGTGCCGCCACAGCCCTGAACTCCAAGCTAATTGCCGGTCAGAAGGAGTTCTTCTCCAAAATGGTGGTGGACGCTGTCATGTCTCTGGACGAGCAGCTGTCTCTGAAGATGATTGGCATCAAGAAGGTCCAGGGAGGAGCCCTTGAGGTTTGTTTCTTTTACTCCCATTTAAACAAAACTTTCTTCTGAAAGTGTTAAAACACAATTTTTAAAAATTCCAAATCCACCCACGTCACACTTTCTTTCTACAAATTTCGCAGGAGTCCCATTTAGTCGACGGGGTTGCGTTCAAGAAGACCTTCTCCTACGCCGGGTTCGAGATGCAGCCGAAACGCTACGACAATCCAAAGATTGCTCTGCTCAATGTGGAGCTGGAGCTGAAGGCCGAGAAGGACAACGCTGAGGTCCGCGTGAACTGTGTGGAGGTATGAAGACCACAACCCGGCATCGGGATGGGAAATAAGTTCCCGGGCATGTTGTAAAATTCATCTCTCATCCTCGCTCCCTGTAATTTAACTCTTTCCCCTTTTCTGCAGGACTACCAGGCCATTGTGGATGCCGAGTGGAACATTCTGTACGACAAGCTGGATAAGATCCATAAGTCAGGAGCCAAGGTGGTTCTGTCCAAGTTACCCATCGGTGACGTGGCCACTCAGTACTTCGCTGACAGAGACCTGTTCTGTGCTGGCAGGGTGCAGGAGGAGGATCTGAAGAGGACCATGATGGTAGGACACAGACACTGAATACATCACATCTGTTACACTTAAAGAATGAAGATGGATGACTAGAATACCTGCCAGACTTTGTTTTATAATTGTGGCTTTCAGCTGTTTAACTGATGATAAAGTTCACTTGAATGAGACTGATTGTGTGTAATGTGACCTCCAGGCCTGCGGTGGCTCCATCCAGACCACAGTGAGTGCCCTGACAGACAACGTCCTGGGACAGTGTGAACTCTTCGAGGAGGTCCAGGTTGGAGGAGAGAGGTAAGAAGGACGTGTTAAATACTGTATGTAAACATTGCGGGCACAAGGATCCTCTACGACGGCTCACACCCGTCCCGTCTGTGTCTGCAGGTATAACTTCTTCAAGGGCTGTCCGAAGGCGAGGACGTGCACCATCATCCTGAGGGGCGGAGCCGAGCAGTTCACGGAGGAGACGGAGCGATCTCTGCACGACGCCATCATGATCGTACGCAGAGCCATCAAGGTCAGTCGTCACATGGAGGCTCATTACGTGTAGCCATCAGGAGTTTACAATAACATTTATTTATTTATTTATTTACAGCCCTGTGCAGTAAATTACTTTCTACAACAGCAGTTCACAGCAGACTTTCTTTTTTACTTCTTAAAGCAGGAAAAGCACAAATGTATTTAATAACTCTAATGATGGCTGCATTCCACTTAGGGGAGGTCCTGGTGTTGTGTATGCTGGCTCACTGGAGTAACCTACTGTGACACTTAATGGAACTAAGCCATTGTTGATGTCACCTGTGTCATCTTTGTCTGTTGTGAAAAAGGTCTATTCGATCTAGAACCTCCACTGTGTTTGATTTGTCTGCCCATCTGTGCGCACTGATGGCAATAAGCCGACTGTACTTGACCCATTTCCAGAATGACGCCATTGTGGCGGGTGGAGGAGCCATAGAGATGGAGCTGTCCAAGTACCTGCGGGATTATTCCAGGACCATTCCCGGGAAACAGCAGCTGCTGATCGGAGTGTACGCCAAGGCCCTGGAGATCATCCCCAGACAGCTGTGTGACAACGCTGGCTTTGACGCCACCAACATCCTGAACAAGCTGCGCGCCAAACACGCACAGGTCGGGAGAGGAAACGCACACACTTTACCTAATCCTGCTGTTTTTAGAAGTGGAGCAGGGAAATATCAATGTGTGTGCTTCCGTCTGTCATCTCCCTGCAGGGCGGTATGTGGTACGGCGTGGATATCAACAACGAGGACATCGCGGACAACTTTGCCGCCTGCGTGTGGGAGCCGGCCATCGTGAGGATCAACGCTCTGACCGCGGCGTCCGAGGCCGCCTGCCTCATCCTGTCGGTGGACGAGACGATCAAGAACCCGCGCAGCAGCATGGACGGACCTCCTGCAGGAGGCCGAGGCAGAGGCCGCGGGAGACCCTTCCCTCGCTAAGAGAAGCACGAGCAACACCTCATTTTGAACTGGCATTAAAACCCAAATGCAGATAGAGGAGTTTGTCTTTCGGCACAGTTTAGGTTACATTTACACATAGATGCAAAGATGGTGTTGAATGTAGCTCGGCATGTTTGACCTGCATATGGATTTTAATTCTAGATAAAATTAGGTGATGTAAACAGTCAGACACATTACAAATGGCAAGTAGAGTGAAACAGATAAAAGGGGAAATGAGAAGTTCATCTAGTAAATTTCAAGATAGATTCTTCAGACTTGGTCAAATGTGGCAGACGTTTCCTGTGTTTTCTTTGTCACTTGTATCTTTTTTTTACTTAAACAGACCGTACCAAGTGAAAGCTTTAACATTTCAAGCCTTGCATCTTTCTATGTGTCGCCAATTTACTGAGAAATGATATTGAAATACAAGAACAGAACTAGTCCACTCTTTGGTTTTGAACTAAACGCACTCCTGTACCCTCCCGAGTTCACTGCTCTTCTCTGACCTGAAGCAGCTGTTCCATCATTTCTAATCTGGTTTTGTGTTCTGTGACAAACTGATGTGTAACATGGGAAGTAAAGCACTGATAGGATGTTGAGCCGTTCGTACCATTCGTTGTTTTGGCTGTGTGAAACTATTTATTGCACCATTATCAATAAATTCACAGCTGAAATCATACTGTTGACTGTTCACATGTGTTATTTACAACATCTGGTTGAGGATGGAGACCAAGGAAGATGGAGGCTGGGAAAATGGTACAAGAGGTTTTTATTTTAATGTAAAATATAAGGCCGTGGATCGTGAAATTAGAATAATGTAAAGATGATGCTTAATTGTATCACTTTTCAATCTGCACAGTTCAGAAGAAGCGAGGTTGGGATAGCATGATGAACATGATCCAGTGGCTAATAATCTAACATGAATACAGTTTATTACAGCATACACAACATACAGAGACTGGCTTTAAATGCGACACAACAGAATGTCTTAAGGTGGGAAAGTTAAAGCCACTGCAGGAGTTAAGAATAACAAAAATAAAGACTATAGTTAGACAAAAAATAACTAAAGATCTACTTTTTTCATCCCTTTTTAAATGCATTTAGCCCGTCTTCCTAAATTGTAATGAACTTCAGTCATGTTTAACATGTGATAACATCTAGTGAAGACACCTGAGCCATCTCATAATACCTGAGCCCACTACATCGGCTGAGAAAGACACAGATGTGGTTGAAAGCAACGGGACAGGCTGGTAAGTGTACTCCCATTTCTCTATCTGTATAATGAAGTATATTCTGGAAAAATAGTTTGTCATACAGATGATGCTCTTACCCTGATTTGCAATGGAAAAAAACGTCTCCCGAAGTGTGGAACACCTGAATGGTGACGTACTTTATGAGAAACATGCATAGTCTGCGATAATACCTCAGTCCTTCCCAGTGAAGGAACCTTGGGAGTGTGTTTCCTGTATGCTGAGAACCTTTAACTGCCCATATGACCTACAGCTTGTAGTTCAGTCTTTTCGCCACTAGGTCGAGCACAACCATAGTCCCAATGGAGAAACACAGCTGGAGTCCATGTAGTTGTATTAATATCTGTATATATGGAGAGTGAAATAGGATTTAAATGAGGTATCAGACCACAACCTGTGACATATCCCTGTATGATTCATTATATGAGAGGGAAAAGGCAGCAGTCTTCCTATTTAACATATAAGATGAGTGAGTCTCACTCTAGGTAGTTTAACGCAATAGTTGAAATACACCTTGTTACACAGGTTGAATTATTAGAAGGTATTTGTTCGTTGCAGCAGGGAGTTGCACTCAGCCACCTGCCGGCATTCGCTTTTACAGAGTTCATACAAGTGTTCCTCTGGTTCATTTCTGGGCAGGAAAGGCCTGAGACACTGAATTCATGTCTACTTTTCTTGGACGTAGAGGGCGACCTTCAGTTGAGGAGATGCAAACAAGTCTTTTTTTGAAGGAGTATGTGCTTTTGAAGGCTGGAGAGATTTTAAAAAGTTCCTCTCATGATCTTTTTCTCTAGTCTAATGAGTAAACGTGAAGCATAAATGTCTGATTTACAGGATGTGAGTTTCTTCTTAGAATGCAAAGCCGACGCCCAAAGTACCGCTTTTTTTTTTCTACAGTAATCATCCCTAGAATCAGTGTTTTCCAATCCTCGTCTCTACTTCCTGCTCCTCCTCAGTTAGACAGGAAGTCTATGGAAGCCCGGACGGTGCGGTTAGACATGACGTCAACGGCTGTGACTTTGATCTCCGTGTCTCCAAACTGCATGGTGGCCCTGATCTCTCTCCTCTCTGGGCCGGCTCCTCCCCCTGCTCCGCCCACTGCTCCCGGTAGCGGCAACGGTTCCGGTAGGTCCAACGTTATCGTCCCGCACTTCCTGACCCCGGGGTCGGTGATGTAGGCGACGTCCTCCGTCGAGCTGCAGTAGATGTTTATGATGATCTTCCGCTGGCCCAGGCGAGCGGGCGTGTAGCTCCGCCTCACGACCTCGCCCAGAGCCACCGACTGGTCGACGCAGACGAAGCGGTCGAGGATGTCGGTGCACCACTCGCGGCCCTCCTTGATGAGGAGTTTGTCCCGGGGGTGTCGCCCCTCCACGAACCGGTTCAAGACGCCGACGCCGTAGATCAGCGGGCATCGACGCACTCGGACCTGCGAGAGAGAAGGCTGTTAAAGGAAAAAGGTGTCAAAGAAGCTGCTCTATTACCAATGGGTGATCCTGAGCACCCACCACGGTGGGATCCAGCCCGAAGAGCACGGCGCCCTTCAGTGTGGTCAGCCCAACGTCGTGGGGGATGATGATGCGACACGCCCGCCCCAGCGCTCTCTGGACTGCTTTCTGCAGCATGGGCGACTCTGCGAAACCGCCGACCAGGAAGAGGAAACGCACACCGCGCACCTCCGGCTTTGCCATCAGCTCCTCTGTGAGGGGAGATAAAAGGATCTTTCATTTCATACATCCAGCCGCCTTTCGTCCCATGACCCAACTTGTCATCCTTCGGGAGAGTCTGTAAATTAAAGCCGCGCTAGTCTGCACACGTGTCTCTGTGTGTGTCTCACCAATGTGTTTGACGATATTGACGATGGTGGGCTGGAAGAGCTCGTTCATCGCTTCCTGTGTCAGCCGCAGCATCCCCTGGGACGACCACTTCACTATGTTCATACTGACACACACACACACACACGGAGGAGAGAGTTTGCATCTTTAGTGTTACACACACACACACTAAATCAATCCATTCGTTTAATCGGACTGCTCACACACTCACTTGCTCCTCCTCAGGGCGGCCTCCACGCTCTGCCCCTTGTGTCTCTTGTAGAAGTCGATGAAAGAGAAGGGAAGGGAGATGTTGAGGGCGTTGGCCCTGCCCGGCGCCGCCGTCCGTTTCCTCGCTTCGAACGCGATGGTGAGGTCCACCCAGGCCGCCGGCCGCTTGGCTTTGAAGCTCTGGATGAAGTCCTCGCCGAAGATCTGGCACAGCATGGCTTCGAAGGCCAGGTCTACTCCGATGGCACCGTACGGACCGCCTGGAAGAAAAACTACCGTTTGGAAACCGCGGGGGGGGGGGGGGCGTGGGGGGTATTTGTATGTGTTTTGACAGATTGTGTGAATGTTTGTACCTGAGGCCTTGTAGAGCTCTTTGAGTGTTCCCTGTGGCTGCTCGATTTGATGGACTGTCAGGTCAACCGTTCCTCCTCCGCAGTCGGCAACAATATACCTGTCACCTACACAGAGAGTGCACGAACACGCACAATTCAATACCTTCAGTGTCCTGGGAACGCCAAGCATTTAAAAAAAGAATAATCTGTTAATAACCGGCTTGATTTCCGTGCCAGGAAACATTTTACACTGTAGGAACGCGCTGTTTCTCTTCCATTTGTAGGAGGAAATCGTGGATAACGTGTCTTCATTTTTGTGGAATGTCTAAATGTCATGTTTCCAGTGTGTGTGTGTGTGTGTGTGTGTGTTTCCCCTGAAACTCTTCAACCAGCAGACCCCGAAACATAAACAGTCTCCAGGCATCTGTGATTGCTGCGCTCCCTCTTCTGCGTGTGATCCGTAAAACGATAAGAGCTGGTTTTGGCTAAGTTACCCTGACTTTAGCTGACCACACCCTAAAGCGCGTATGAGTGAGTGAGAGAGCAAGACAGTGAACAAACATGTAGGGAAGGACGAGAGAACAAAAATGCAAGAGGACGGGACTCTCCCCAGACAGGGACAGTCCCATGGGCTGGGTCTTTCATATGTGTGTGTGTGTGTGTGGACAGGAAAGGGAGCAGAAAGGGTCAGAAAGGGACGCGTGGCTCTTTAGATTGTTGTCACGGCTCAACAGAGAGAAAGGACTGTGTGTAAAACCACAGATATGGGTGAGTTTAATTGTCCCTGGGTAGGATTTTATCACGTCAGGCAAAACTGGACACTGTGGGTTGTAAAAAAACATATTTTATTGCGACCCTGTTCTTGTATAATTATGAGTTTATTCTTGCAACACGACTTTATTTCTCTCAAAATATAAGGACTTTATTCTCACAATAGTGCAAATATAACGGCAACCGCGCTGGGTTGGAAAAGCACAAAGTGAATGCAGTAAATAAAACCGAGGGTTAGTAGAAATGAGAGAGTAGGTGTGTCTGCTGCTAAAAGTCAACCGGCTGGGGTTAAAAGTCAAAGCCATCAATATCTCCGACATGTGCGGTCTGTATGTCCCTCTCAAACACACACACACACACAGACAGACACACACACACACACGCGCGCACGCACACACAGTCTTACCAGTCTGCAGCTCAGACCAGAGCTCTCCAGTTCCGCTCTCCACCAGGAAGGTCCTGCTGTGTCTGGATCGCCTCAACTGCTCCCTCGCTGCAACAAGCAAACACAAAGCTGAACACAAACGGGCACACTACGTGCCTCAGCTTTTAATACACACATTTGAAATAGCGTATAGGTCATTCAATCAGTTCAAACAGTCACAGCGAGGCAAAAGATAATGGTTGAACGTCGTTTTCAGCAAAAAAGGTTTTAAAAGCCCATGCGATGCTATGCAGTTCTTCAGGGGCATAGCAAGGATTTCTGGGTCCCAGGAGCACAAGCAGGAGTTCTTGAGCCCCTGTAATATTAGTCTGGGCCCCTCTTTTCTTAGTATAAACAATTCAACAAGAATGTACATGGACTCTCTCCAGCTGTGGGCCCCAAGAGGCATCGTCACCTTTCACCACCTTGCACCGCTTATATTCAAACACTTATTTTTTTGGTCTTTTCTGTGAAAACATATCGGCGCAGCTCGTGTTAAACTAATGCTCCATGCATTCTGGCTCAAGCAAAAACAACCCAATGAAGATAAATGTTTTGTAATTTAATACTACAAGGTTTAGACAAGTTCCATAAGTCATGAGGCCATCCATAGCATTTGCTCAATGAATAGTATGAAGTCTTTGGATCCAAAGTAAAACAGGAAAAGCCAGAGTCGTGATGTTTTCACATGGCAGAAGTAATTTGTTGGAAATGCTCTGACTTTTTTCTTCGCTCTCGTCATGTAAACTGCCCGACTGGCAGGTTAAGAGTATTGATGGAGGCCAATGAAAGCAGAACACACTCTTAACACAGCTGACAGAACTACAAAACACCTGACAGCCTGTTTGACAGAGCAGATACACGCATAGGCCTTCGTGCATGCAAGCAAACCCATAAAACGAGACATGAGGGCTTTTAAGATGACAATTAACTGCAGATCAAAGGAGCGAAAGAAAACAAAAAAGGTCATATTTCTCCGTCTTTGGCTTTTAACAACACAAACTCTTTGACAGGGTCATGGCAAAGCTCGGGTCCTGATGTAATTGTGTGTGTGTCGCAATAGGTTTGGAGTGAAAATCTTTGAATAATTTAGGTTCAAGTGGTTTTTCACCAAGTTCACTCAAACCCCATGAGTGCTACACACCACGATAATTAGAAAGAAAGACGGAAAGAAAGAGCAATTATTGAGCAACAACGACAACATTGTCTTGAAAGCAAACACTCTTACAGTTGTTAAGGCTCTGGATGACGCAGGAGCTAATGTATGTATGTATGTGTGTGTGTGTGTGTGTGTGTGTCTTTGTACGGGGGTGATGAATGAAATGCAAGTCTGGAAACCATTTTCATGAAACAGCAGAAAAGAAAATGCATGTGTGTGTCCGTGTGTGTGAGTTAATGACTCCCCTGTGCTATCTTTGGAGACGAAATGAGGTGGAATAGAAGCTAAAGATAGAAAGAAACATGATGACCGTGATGCCAAGTGTGTGTGTGTGTGTGTGGAAATACTGTATGTCTGTTTGTGTGGCGGTCTGTGTCTGCGGAGTCCTTGCAAAGTGTGCGACCTTGCAGAAAGAAAGTCGGAGGGGGAGGGAATGTTAAAAAGACAGAAGGAAAAGAAAGACAAATGAACGCGAGTGAAGGAGAGGGAGAATGACAGGCCGGGAGGGGGGGGGGGGGGGAGTGAGATCATGAGTCTCCCTGCACCTTGTTCTAATTATCCTGTGCCTAGTGTGTGTTGTCGTGTGTGTGTGTGTGTGTGTGTGTGAAGGTTCTCTGTGTGCGTGGCCCTGTATAATGCATCGACGCACAGAGTAAGTGGACCTGTGCGGGGGATTTTGGGCGGCATGTTCGTTCGCTGAATTGTGCATCCATCTCCTCGTTCGCTCTTTGCTGCAAACACAAATGTTTTTCCCTGCAGCGTTCATGTAGTCGTGACGACAGTCATGTTTCCACTCAGTCGATAGTCTCTATTGTCCTTTTATTTTGAAAAGTACAGTCATATAACTACTTGCAAAGTGGTTCTGGAGGTGATTTTCTCCACTTTAGCTCCACTATTCAATATGTTTATATCAACAATAGGTCAAATTACTTTGTAAAGTTAAAGAAGTCTCTTGTAACCAAAACCGGCAGAGAACCATCACCCAACTGTGCAGTTCCTCTCCGCTCTATGGAGTGTTTTAGCATCTTTCAGCTCATTGTTTGGGTTTTCTGGTTCGGGTTCACTCTCAGCCGAGCACCAAATGACTGATAGGTAACGTACAGAGTGGAGCACTTGTTTTCCTCTAAAAAGCTAAAAGGTGCGTGAATATTGGACCTACATTATTTGGACGGCCAGAAACCCAACTTCAAATGCTGATGTTGCTCTGTATCTTCTGGGTGTGTACATAGGGAACTGTCTGCATACACGTTTGCCAAATCAACCTTATGGCGTGATAACATGGCAGTGTTGTGCTGACCCCGGAGTACTATAAAGTGAACCATTGTGAAACACAGCTTCTCCCCTTTTATACTGATGATCCAACCAGAAGAGTTTTAATGCCCATGATCTGCTCTCACTGCCAGTCACAAGCATCGTCTATGCAGCAAATCGACCCTGGATGCCACAAATAACCTTGCAATAACAAATTGAAAAGCCACATTGCCACAAAATACACATAAGAATATAGAACACCACACAATCTAGAACAATGCTAAGTCATCTGAGGAAAAAACCACGAGAAGTATCTGAAGTCAGATCTCACACACAAACAAACCCAGTTGGTCCCTTTGCATAAACCACAATCCCCAAGTGGAATCCGACAACATTTCCATGAACACACTGTGGTTTCATGCGTATGCTAATGACAAAGTCCACAAGAACACACACACACACACACACAGAAATGCACACTCTCTCTCTTCACTACCTTGCCTGAAGCTGGAGTCAAAGGGCCGGGACCCTTCCAGATCAAAGCCGTTCGTGATTGGCTGCAAGCTCAGGTCAAGCACCTGGTGGAGGCGGAGCTTGCGGCAGTAAATGGACGCAGCTTCGGGTTCCAGTGCGATGAGGAGCTGCTCGGGACAGTCGGGAGACACCAGACCGGCCTGGAAGGAGACACGACGGACAGAGAGGGAGAGAAACATTGAGATACTAAGGGGCCTGAACAAGAGAAGGAAAAGAGTTAGACATACTAGTACTGCAAAAAGGCCACTCTCAAAACTCCATCATGCTTTTAGATATGCATGTAGATACTGCTTTGGTCTGTATATACAAATACTAAGTGCCATTAGGAGAGGAGAGTTGGTTTATAAGCACAGTCTTGATGTATTGGGTGTAAAGTTGAGTGGCTGGAATGATGTGTGTGTGTGTGTGTGTGCAGGGCGGGGGTCTGGACACCACTTCCTGTGTTTGTATGCCGGTCTCCCTCATTGTTCACTTGTGATGACATCACCACCAGCAGGAAGCACACACACCCCGACGGCCTCAAGCTGGGAGCCAGCGCAGGGTGTGTGTGCCTGTACGCCAGTGTGTATGCATTAGACTGTTTATGTATGTACCTGGGTGAGTGAAGGGCAGATGAGAGATAAAGGTGGGAAAACCTGTGTGTGTGTGTGTGTGTGTGTGTGCGTGTGTGTGTGTGTACAATTTAAGAAAATGAACAGAAAGAGAACAAGAATGAGCATGGCATTAAAAGGTAAAAGTTGTACAGTCTTTCCCATGAACTATTGCATATGTACTGTACAAGTACATACGCTCTGTCTCACACACACTCACACACACACACACACACACACACACACACACACACACACACACACACACACACACACAGGTCGATCCATTCTCATCGATGTGTATTGTGATAGGACCCCCTGCATTCCTGTCCATGTACGCACACTTCCTACAAGTCATTGTGACTCGTACAGCACAGCGAGTGTGTGTGTTGATGGGAAGACATACGAGAAGGATGGAGGCAAATATGCAGCGCTATGATCTGTGTGTGTGTGTGTGTGTGTGTATATAGTAAGTGATCCATGGGAACATTACATCACACAGCCTTTATCTCATGCCTTTTATGCTGCCTTTCTTTCCATCTCCCTTCCTTGTTCTTCCTCTCTCTGTCACACACACCAGGAGCCTTTATAGTTACATGTATGTACGAATACTGGCAGCCATTGATGGCCACATGTCGTTGTTCAGTCAAAACCATATATCTCTCAACTTTTCATGAAACAAGGTAATTAACAATAGAGGATTTTTGTCAGACCAGCACAAGTTTGTAACCTTTCATATCTATTGCTCTATGCGTATGTGTGTGTGTGTGTGTGTGTGTGTGCGTGTGTGTGTGTGTGTGTGTGTGTGTGTGTGTGTGTGTGTGTTCCTACCAGGTATGCAGCCTCTCTCATGAACTGTTTGGCAGGTTGTCTCCACACAGCGGGGACGGTGATTACCCATCGGATCTCTTCTCCCTCCACCACCGATGACGACTGGTCCTTCACCTCCTGAAACCGGATCAAAATGAAACGCTTTCTTTGGTAAAACACTCAAACTTCAACTCAAGTTATGAGCTTCCATCAAAGCAAAGCACTTTAGGAGCTACAGAGCAACACACATTCTAAGTCATCTCTACACCTTGGCTTGCAAAGTAAAGGTTTACATATATAACCCATGTGTAAATACATCACACGCATATGAAGTCAGTGCATTAACATGTCCACCATGAGGCATCATACTGTAGTCATAAGTGCACCTTTAGAGCATGTTCCCTGAAGAAGTGCAGGGCGTGAGCAAAGACCTCGATGGCTCTGACCCTCCGTCCGTTGACCGCCTCCAGCTCCGTCTCCATGGTGAGGTCCTGAGCGAGTTGAAAGAAGGGACGGTCAAAATTGAAGCAGTAGAGGGAAAGATATCCAGATTATTAATTCCTATTATAGTCTACGCTCCAAAAACACTGGATCCTACACTTCCCACAATGCAGTTCGATGCAAATTGGCCCCTTTTTTGTCAGGATTTATTATGTAAAATTGGCTTTCTGTCACTTTTACGCATGTATTCCCCCTTTGTCATCTGATTCTCCTGATCGCTCTTACACTTGTGCTGTGGATCTTCATCTTGAACTTATCGAAGTACAGCCAGTGCCGGGCCTCCTCTGGGTCCAGGTCGTGGTAGAAGTCCCGGGCGGCAAACCCCAAACTGTGGAACCGCAAATCAGGAGTCAGCAGCAGCGAAGTCGGGCTCTTCTGATTGGCCACCCCCGGGTCTCCGCCCTCCCAGCGCCTGCACGGGAAGGAATAAAAAGATGTCCAAGGGTACATAATAAAAGAATAAAAGAAATGGACACAATACACACAGGCTCTTACTTCATCATGTGAATGGCTTCTGGGTCCTGCGTGAAGCTGAACGCGTAGCCGCTGGAGGTCGTCCCAAAGTCTATCGCCACGACAACTGAGAACGGACAGGACATCCTGGGTCTGACCTCCACCATCTGAAAGGGAGAGTTTGTGTGATTGGTAGACGGCACTGATATACTGATTCTTCATGATTACTCCCATTTGATATGATGATTGCTATGTAAATGAGTTCAGATAGGAAGTGTTAAAACCTCTCCTCTCCCCTCCTCTCCTCTTCTCTCTCCTCTCCTCCTTTAGTGCTGAAATGTATACATTTCTTTACCACAGATTGTAGTCTTATTGGGGAATGCGTTGAGTCTACACTTCACTTTAAACTCTGAGTGTAAGTGTTATTATAAACCACTCATGACAGTGAGAAGTGGATGTGGGTTTATAGGTCGTGTTTAGGGGCTAAATATAAAGAAAATAAGTAGAAAGGAGAAAGGGTGTGTGCGAGTGTCTGTGGTGAATGTGTGTTTGTGTGTGTGTGTGTGTGTGTGTGTATGCATAGTTACCGGTGAGGGTGAGGGTGTGAGGGGTGCGATGCCGCAGTCATTTCTAGCTGCCGCAGGCGATGAAGGGGCTGATAAATGATCACCTGGGAATGAATAGTGACAGAGAAAAAGGATACGCCGTGGTGGCTGACGATTAAAATCTCATTATAAACATGTTTCAGCATTGCGCCACACACGTACTCCACTGGAAAATAGCCGGAATAGCCTGATAGAAATCTGTGTGTTTGAGGCGATATGCAGCCCCTATCTTATGCAGGAAAGAGCCATTATTGGACTGTCATCAACTGCTGCTGCTAGTGCAGATGGAGGCCTTATTTTTTCCTGACCTGGAGCTCTAGATGTCAAAATTGAATGATTTTAGTGAACTGGAATGACTGGAATCTGATAAGAGTAATGTTCCCAAGTGGGAGAGAGACACGGAGAGGTCGGCGCATTCACTCTCCAAAAGATAACCAGAGAGAGAAGTGAGTCATTCTGATAAGGTTGATATAGTAACGTAGCGTGTGTATGAACCGTACATTACTGTGCATTTGTGTCTCACCAGGTATCTGCAGGCTGTCGGGGTCCGGCTGCGCCACGTCAGCCATCTTTACAGGAGCCAGGGTCTGCGGAGAAACACAGCAACACCAACGTGGTGCAAAAAAAGAGTAATGAATGATTTATGGCCTCCAAATAAAATGACGTAAAACAAATATGAGATAGTGGGAGCAATTTTGGACACACAAAAGATATTCTTCGGACAAGGAAGGGAAGTGAACCAACCATCTTTTTACAGCACACTTGAACTTCAGGTTCCCAGCTACTAGGACTGCTCAGACGCCATTAACTGGTTGCTTTGGGAAGATTTCAGGTTTGAGTTTATGAATCAGAATGTCTGCCAAATACTAAATATGTAAATGTTATATGAACCATCTTTTTGTCTGGGTTAAACAAACAATAAAATGTGTAAAAAGTGAGAGAAACCGTTAAAATATATGCTGTATATACTCCTAATTATTGGGTTGTCTCTATGCCTGCACATACATTTACTTTGTGTCTTTTTGAGTATGTGTGTGTGTGTGTGTGTTGGTTTACATTGGCTTGTGCGTGTGTGTGTGTGTGTGTGATCTGAGCCAAGAGCAAACTAAACAGAGGAGTCCAATAGAACAAAGCTGTGTTTGCTTAAATCTCGTTCTGTAAGTGTGTGATTGAGAAAGTGAGAGAAAGAGACCGGGAGTTGGTCTGACATCCTTTCTTCGAGTACATGCATGCAACATCTGGTCTTTATTCAGGCATGTGCCCGAAAACATTTGAACATTTGTGATGTGTGTACTGTCGTGCGTGTGTGCATCACTGGCTTTCTTTCACAGTGCCTGCATGTCCTTGCTGTTTGATGATAAAACCAGAGGTTGAAACTCTTCCCTGCTTCATCTCTCTTGCACATACTTTTTTCTTTCCTTCTGTTTCTGTTGCATCCCGTCGTCTCTGTAAGATCAATGTGCAGTGGATGATTTACAACCCCCCCCCCCCCCCCCCCCCCCCTCTGCCCCTCAATTCCTTTCTTCTCTCTCTCTCTTTCTCAGACACACGACTTAGAGCTTGCAGGGGATCAGCAGAACAAGCAACTCAGACTCCCCCGAGACATTACATTAAGGACAGATTGTGCAACACCCTCCACTTTAATGCACCATTAACTATAGAGCTCTCTCACTTTTAAGTATATGGCAGATTTACTGGCAAGGCGGGCTTCTTTAGTTCTCATTATCATTATTAATCTTTGACAGTTCATAACAGAACCGTTGATGCAAAACAATACAAACCTGCAAGTTTGTAGTTCAGAAACTAAAGGGCAACTCAAAAGAGAATGAATGCGTTTGTCCAAAACTGCTTATAAAAAAGTCATTAAACCGCCATAGGAAGAAGAGCAACATCAACAATTATAAGTGCTTTGAATCTTAACTCACCTCTTTATACGCTGCTGCAACACAATGCCCTTGTTCTGTTTTTACCTCTCCAAAAATATTCCCCAACAGTCCGCAGTCCGAAGTTTGGAGTAAGGGAGGGAGATGGAGAGGAGAAGAACAGGAGGAAACTGGGACTGGATAGGATGCTTCTCTAGGAATCCCTTGTTACAAAACTTCCCAGCTGCATCTGCAGGCAGACGTCCCAAATTTGTAATTCCCTCGTCAGAAAAGCCAACAGTGGGAACGAGTTGCAACTTTAAGAAAAAGGGCTATTTTTCTTCTTCTTCTTCTGAGAAAAGTAGAACTTTTCCCAAAGAAGTTCTGAGTTGCATTTGTAGTTCTGTCTCTCTGCAGCCGAGCCCGCTGCCTCTTCGCTCAACGCAGGAATGTCAGAGAAGAGTGGTGACACATACACACACAAGTTGGAAGAGTGGGAGGGCTGTGACAGCGCATATGGGGGGAATGCTGGGGGATTTACCTCACTGGGAAATTGTAGTGTGTGTGTGTGTGTGTGTGTGTGTGTGTGTTGGCGACTGAGGGTGGAGTATTCCAGAGCAGGCGGTGTATTAAGTCATCTTGCCCTCTCCATCCCCTCCCACTCCTCCATATCTATCCTTCCTCTGTTTGATTATCTCTTCCTGTCCTCCTCCTTGCTTCTCTTTTCATCTCTTCACATGCTGTCGCTAAATGTTTTAATTATTTATCTGTCTTTGTCTCCTTCCACTTTGTCTTTTTTTTCCCTTAAACTTTCCTTGTTGCTGTAGCTGCTCCGTTAACCTTTTCATAACCTTTATGTACAACTTTCTAACTTTGCAGACAAAAGCAGGAAGCAGCCAGGTGTGTTCTGTCAACATGTAACAAATAATTAACAATTCTAAATGCTAATAGTTCAGTGAACGGTTTGGAAATATGTTTGATTTATTGCCGATCTAGATGAGAAGATCCATATCACTGTTAGGTCTGAGAGTTGTATCCATGACAATCAGTTTAATATTCAAACCATGGCAAATGCATTCGCTGCAGTCTTACCCAAAACATGTAAGTGTTTTCTTATGCTTTGTGTGTGTGTGTGTGTGTGTGTATGTGTGTGTGTGTGTGGACCTTGAGGTTCACATCAATACTGCATGGATCTGATTTCTCCCCACTAGAGCTGTGATTGAAAGCATACATTAACCCCCAGTGCTTGCAAACACACACACACACACACACACACACACACACACACACACACACACACACACACACACACACACACATACTGAGACTAGCTGGCCCCACTCCCAATGGGCAGAGGAAATCAGACCTCTTGAGTATTTGAAAGAAAAGGCCTCTGGTATATACACACACATACATCCACTCAGTCTCCTTGTCCTGTCAGATTTCCAAATCGAATTAGTGTGTGTGTGTGTGCGTGTGCATGTGTGCGTGCGTGCGTGTGTCTGGAAGCCATTACCTGGCATGTCTCCCTTTGCTGCCCAAAAAACAAGAGGCCCCATATGGATCCTGCCACCACCACTCTTTCTCCTTCTTTCTTTGGCTTTATTGCCTCTTTCATTGTTCGACATATGTCCCTTCTCTGCTTTATTGGCCATTCTTCTCTCTTTTCTCTTGCATCTTTCTTTGTTTAATCCACTTTGTTTGAACCCTCGCCCGTATTCACTTGCCCCAGTTAATTATCTAATGACTAAAATTAGCAGTCGGGTGGCAGCATTTCAACAGCTTTGCTATTAAACCTCGGCTTTTCATAATTTTGCCTGACACCTCTGTTTGGCAATCAGCTTTGACCAGCTCTGCATTAGACCTGCTTAAACCATGAACCCACAAGGTTGGAGGGCCGCAGTCAATACCCTCCATCACGCCAGAGATTAAAAATTCTGAAACAGATCTTGAGTCGTGGTCGAGGTGCAGCCTCACCCTTCTCTCCCTGGAGGTCCGGACACAGGAAGCCCAACACAGGAAGTGATGGAGTCAGGTGACAGGAAGGAACCCCTGCTTGGCATTCCTTTCATGAATTCCACATTATCTCTGGGACCCTAGAAGTCCTCGAGCAACGGGAATACACCCATAACATACACATGCAAGCGTGCTTGCAAACACACGCACACGCACACACACACACACACACTCTGAGATACTGTTCTTCCTCCAACTTCTCAAAATAGACTCCAATCTCAACCGCAGCCCGAATGAGAACCTGCTACTTCCCCTCCAGATAGCATTCATGCAAAAAACAATCATTTTGGAATTTAGTTTTTGTAAAGGCTTAAGTTGATTATATCTTGTTGATAGCTTTACACAGTAACGCCTAAAACATACATTTATGCTAGTGCATGTTAGCTTGACTTTTCAGGAAATACACATTCGCTTCCTTCTCCTGCTGAGAGTTAGAGGCTAACATTGGTACCACTAGCTACCGGCTACAGCCAGCTAACTTAGCTTAGTGGAACTATGGCAAAACAGCTAGCATGGTTTTGTTCAAAAGTAAAATAAACATCCACCTACCAGCACCTCTTAAGCCCACTAAATAACACACTAAACCTTTGTGCTAAGCTAGCCTCATATTTACCTACAGACATACGATGGAAATCAATCTCCGGATGTAACTCTTGGCAAAAAAGCGTATACTCATAGTCCCCAAAATGTGAAACTATTCCTTTCACATCAAATTATAATGCATACGTTGTTTTTTAATAACGTTTTTTAATTAGAAACAGCGCATCATTTGTAAGCTTTAGGGGTGCAGGGATGCAGATTTTTTTCTAGCAGATGGAGGCTAGCTGCTTCCCCATGATTTTAGTCTAACCCTAAGCTAAGCTAACTGGCTCTAGCCTCACATTTACCATACAGACAGGAGAGTAGTATTAATATTCTCATCTAACTAAGCTGTTTAAGGTCAAGAATAAAGTGTCAAGTTCAAGTTTAGCAGTGACAGATGCTCTGCACATTCACATGCCATTTGGAAAAATGTCATTCATTCTTCCCATTTCTTTCATCAAGGTTGAATAATGGCAAGAATATGCAGATTCACTCAGCCTGCGCCCGTGTCGTGGGTTATAAAGTGGTAATAATTTTTAAGACCTCTTGTAAAACAAATCGCCTTGCACAAGTACTGCACACATTTTTTAACAATTTTTCAGAGCAAACACATAAGAACACATGAGGGGCCTGGAGTCTGAACATTGGTTGTAAAACACAGGGGAACCATTAGAGGGGGGGAGTAGAAATATCTGCATGTGCTTAGTGACTCATTATTTTCTTAAAGGTTTCTGTAACAAATGTGAAGCAGTAATATACTTCCATGTTCACAAAAGTCCTTGTTAAAATCCTACTGTAGGCTTGTTAGAGTGATAACAGCCCCTCAGTGGTGAGTGTTAAAAAGACCTCGGACTAAGAGCACTTGTACGTGCAGGAATACTGAGTTTGTGCAGAAAATAATGAAGGCAATATTGTACCTAGGAGTGCGTGCTAACTGGCCACTTCCTGCTCATGTGCACGGAAGGGTGTGTCGTATGTTCTTGTGCGTGTATGCGCGCATGTATGTGTCCCTGCAAGTGGCATTGGACAAACTCACCGGTGAAGCCTCGGGTGGGGCCACAGGAAAGGCTGGGGTAGAAGATACACGCTCACTCACATAATAAACACACATTTTAAACATGGCTGCCCTCTGACATCAAGTCTGGCCTATTGTGTAAGAAAAAGAGAGGGAGAGCGAGGGGGGGGGGGGGGGGGGGGGGAGGTACAGGAAGGGAATTTATGATTTATGTTTCAATACACTGAGGGTGAAATTGATAACAGGGGAGAGAGAGAGAAGAGCAGTCGGGAGAAGGAAAGACATCTGCAACGAAATAGTGAATGTGAGAACAGTTGGTGTGTGTGCATGCATGATATTGCTGTGTTCTCCCATGACAATACATGTGGGTGTGGGCAGTGTATTAAATCTGCAATATGAGTCGTCTCATATCAAACTATTTTTTTTTACCCAAAGACGTCTCTAACCGCCTTTTATGTGTGATCAGAGGAGAAAGAGAGAGGTATTCTACCAATGTTGATCTACGTTTGGATGCAGCTTGTACGTGCATGTGTGTGCCGTGTTGTGTGTGTGTGTGTAATCACAAGGAAACAAACCATTCCTGCAGCCCTTTATGAGTTTCCCCAAAGAGAGGTATCGCAGGTCAGAATGGATAAATCAACTGCACACACACACACACAGATTTGAGGTGACACTCTGAAGAACATCTGGTGTTCCTGATTTAATGTCCACATCGCCTTCTCAACGCATATGCACGTGCATGCATCTTGCATCCAGCTGTGACAATGCAGAAATAATCCAGCAAGCTAGGAATCTGTGGAAATTGGGGCTTCTCTGAATGTTAACTATACACAATAGTGCTGTAGTGCAAGATTCAAGGAAGACTCTGCAGTGTAGTTACTTGTGTGGACCCCTGAGTAAACTGTGCTTGACGCTCAAGATGTGATATTTATCTGTCCAGTCATTAATAGACAAACTGTGCATAACATAGACTCTAATTTGGTGATCTCTGTAAGCTTAGGGCTGATAAGAGCTCCAATAAACCAGTTTCAGACACACTATTAGAGTACTTCAGTTAGCATCCACTTCAACATGAGTGGTTATGGCTGTGGAGCATTTACATCCTTGGTAACAGCTACATAACTTCGATCCGCATTGACAACACAATAATACGGTTTCTGCCAGAGGACACACCATACTGCCCAAAAGACCCTGCTGTGTGTTACAGTCGCCCTCCGCTGGGATGTTAGAGTAATGCACCCTCTTATTTACTGCTGACTCGGGACAAGCCCTCTGGTTTACAAGGACACATTGATCCACAGCCGTTATGAAATGGGTATAGGACAGGGGCTGAATGTGAATGTGGCACAAATGAGCCATGGATTCTTTATTTAGTTGTGGCAGTTCAGCCGCAGAGAAGTAGTGTTCAAGTGTCAGAAGGCTAATGAAGTATATGACCTCAATTATCTGTGGGTGCTGCCAATAAGTTAATGGCTATTTTGAGAGCACAACCGGAGGATGACTAAATTACTAATGTTTTCACTAAACTGCAGTTTTTTAGAATGTGCTGTAAAATGTTGCTTTTCCACCAAGGTTATGTGTGAAAGAGTGAGCTGTCATTACTGAAAACATTGTCAGTTCTCTGAGTCTGCGTTATGAAAACGGGTGGAGCAGAGTTTTTGGCCTTGGGCACATTGTTTAAAGTGTTTTGAAATCATTACAACACAATCCTCCAGAGTAACAAGGTGTTTACTTTGAAACACTGGTGTATGCATTGATATTCAGTACATTCATAAATAAATACATAATTTGCTCTTTTAGAGTAGACATAAGGGATATACCTTTAAAATGATATCATTTAAGAGGTACATTTGGACTGTTCTCTGCACAAAACTAATAGCCTTTTTTAACTTCCCATGTATCATGTATACATTATAGTCACAGAGCTGAATACCATGTAAATGCCCACTGACCAGAGGGTTAGAAATTCAGTACACTGCACAATAAAGATTCCCAAATAACGACTGACATTTATGTTGACGATATTGATGTAATTGTCCATTATTTGATTATTTTCAACACAATAATGTAACAATATAAGAACAATAAATTCCAGCATACACCAGGAATGTCTAGATTGCCTTAAATTATTAGTGCAGCTCTATAATTACTTATCTGTGAGCGAACAGCATTGTTTTTGCATTGTGACTTTTGGTTTTTCACATGATCAACACCAGGAATTTGCTTTTGATGCTTCTTTTGACTCGTGATAGTCAGATATTAATGATCAAATAAGCACAAAGGGCCCACTGTCTTTGTGTAAAAGTTGAATGATAGATTACAACACATTGCTGTGAGGGTATTTCAACACTCCTTCAAGACTACAAACAAATAAGTATGAAATATTATATTACTAACAAACAGATGTGTATGAGTAACAGTGATAGATGAGGCACACACTGGGGATGTCCTCGCCCCTGAAAAGCATGTGCACGCTGCTCACATAAGATATTATTTAATCTGGTGTACTTTTACTCCCCTCTTGTTGCCTTCTCGGCCCTAAAAACCTCAACAAGCAAACAACTAGAGCTTTGTCTGTTAAAGAAGGGTCGGACCCGGTTAAAACAGCCACGTTGTCAAACATTAACTGGTCATATTGATTACAAAAAAGGGGCAGCGAGAAAAATGGGCTATATTTTGTTTACTTACGTGAGTTGGGGTGGGGCGGGGAGTAGGGTCGTCTGGGCCAATAGAATTGCGAGGAAACGTTGCCTGACGTAGGGTTTCAACCAATGACTGAAGTGTACAGCTGGACAAACGCGACCCACGACACAACGTTTTTACCCCTCGACGTTTCGTCAGAGAAACAGTGGATTTATCCGTTTTTAGCCACTTACGCGAGCTAGCCGACAAAGGAGACACCTATTGTTTTGGCGTACTGGAGATTATTAGAAGAATTTCTTCACTGTGTGGTTTTCCTGTGACGTCCGGGACCGGAAAAGAGCCGTTTCCCCCCCCGACAGCTGGTTTGCGGATTCCCCCTGTATAAGCACTTGAAGTTGTGTGGTGAGTTGTTGTTGTTAGTGGAGCTAGCTGTCTGCTACATAAAAGAAAGAAAGAAAGAAAGACGTGCCAGAACAACACACGCTACCCGGCTTACAATGTTCGTTTAAACGCAAATGATGAATGTGTGTATCCTGTAGAAGAGCATTTGTTTTAGTAACTCGCACACATTTCACGGATATCGTCACTTATGGTGCTGCACCACTTAAGACCACAAACAGCCTGAAAGGAAGAAAACACTCGTGGAAAGCTGACAAACCTACTTAAGAGTCATCTCCCACATTATAAATAGTTGTATCGTGGTAGAACACTACAACACCGGAACACTCCCAACTTCATTGATATATGCTGTGTTAGATGTATATATTTACAAAGATCAGCAACACAATACTATATTATATTATATTTATATACACTGATTTGAACAACAGACCTTGTGGGTTAATAGTCTGCTGTTTATACTGTTAGTTATTTAGCCCTCCACAAAAAAAAAGTAAATTAAAGTGCAGATTATTTGTTATCAATGGAGAGAATGATTTTATTTCCGAAGCCACGCAGGCATTTTTAGTTTAGGAAGAGAGTAAAAAGTGTAGTGGTGCTTTGGCGGAGCTTGAAGGATGTTTGTTAACATGTTGCGTTCAAGGACCCGTTGTGAGCCCCGATTTTCCCCTCTCAACGTTATTGTGACGTGTACTGCTGAATTGGTTCATTGGTTCTCAACCCTTTGTGGCTTTTTAGTTTGACACCTGGCTTTAGAGAGTTTCATATGTCTTTGAGTTAAGCTACCCAGTAGTTTATAATAAAGAAGTTAAGATAATTTGTGTTTAACACTTTCATATTTTTAATATTTCTCCACATTTATCCTCTGACCTGACGCCCAGGTTGGGATCTGCTGGATGAGTTGATTGAAAGAAAAGTATGGTCGGGACCGGAGGGGGGTGGGCGTTATGCTTTTGCGATGACGCCTGAGGTCCGGATGGCGTTATCAGCAGTGACTGGTGTATGAGTGCAGAGCAGAGCAGCAGCCATTAGCTACCAGTGGGGCACACACACACACACACTGGGACTCACGTGCACTCACATGCACGTGCGGCCGGACCAGCTACGTAAACAAAGCACAGAGACATGTGGATTACAACACACACTGAGAGAGTGTGTCTTCATTCTCCGCTCAGAACGCCATTACTCCCCTTTAAGTTTACATTAAACAATGTCTGCAAAAACAAGTAGTGTTCTACACTCAATTATGTACACCAAGCTACAACTAATGTTGTCTAATACAACATCTCTACAGTCGTTCCTTCATGAATGTTAAGTGTTTGTTTCAACTTTATGGGCATTTTGGTACCGTGGGAATTAATTTTATGAGAGTTTTTGTAATATTTAGTCTCCCCACATACAGACAAAATATAAGAAACCCCTCAACAGCAACACAAACTATACATTGTTTGAAAATGAACTGCTGGGACGTCTAACCAGAGAAGTTTTAGGTTGTGACACTCCAAGCCTGATGTGTTTATTTGTGTTGTGATACTTCTTGTTGATCAAACAGGAAGGGGTTAAAAAAAAAATCAAACCACGATCCACAATTGGTACATTTTCCTCAACAGAAAATAAAGCCTGGCTCTTTTTTCACATCGCAGAGGATAGCGGGTCAGTGATTTACAGTGTTTTGCTGCTCCGAGTGCATCAGGGCTGGATCTTGTTCAATCTTGGATCCATCATCATCGTCACGCACTATTAGCCTCTGGGGAGGGGATCGGAATGGAAACACTGTGGTGGGATACAACCAGATGTTGTGGTGTAGCGGCTTGCATATCAGGGCTACGTCCGTTTCTGTGTATCACTGCAAATATTTATCTGCACACTGAACAAACATCACTTGTTTGTGACGGCGTCTTTTTCATTTGCTCTCCACATGCACCGTCTACCTGGTACCTGGCTGCCCGCTACGTTCTAATGTTTCTCACTGTGGATGCTGTTAATCCATTATAATGAAATCGGCATGTTTTGAATATTGTTGCTGATGAATTCAGACATCTGAACTGGGGCTGGTTGATATGGTTGAAGTCACAGTATCAATAAGTATTTTCCAATATCACTATACATAGATTATGACAAGCCAATTGTTTCCAATATCACACATAAAGTATTCAAGCGGATGTTCAAAGCACTGTTATGGAGTACATTAGACCAAACTCTTCATACTGTATCGATAAAACAAAAGCTTCTAAATGTATTTTGTTAGTTTTTAATTACAGTTCGGTCAACGCTAGAGCTAAAACTATATTTTTTTTATTTGATGAATCAATGTTTTGGTCATTTATCAAGCAAAAAAACAAAGCATACTTTTCTTCCAGTTCCATTAATGTGATCATATTTAGCTCTTTTTGTACACTGAGTTTATTTTGGGTTAGAGTTTGGTCTTATACATCAAGACATGGGATGATGTCACCTTAGGTTGTGTCAAATTGTGATTGGTATTTATTTTACATTTTAGAATGAGCTATGTCTGATTAATTGTAATTCCCACATTCATGAAAGAAAGTGAATGCAGCACCAGACCACGTGACCGACCCAGCTTTCTAACGTTAGCAAGGTGGCTAACAGGATTTAGCTAACTTGAGCTACGTTGCATCGCAGCGCAGAGTAATCCCCACTGGAGAAACGACGACCACGCACCCTTCGCTGTGTACTTGCTATAAGTTTGTGTAACGTTACACTTCGAAGCGAGCACCGAGAGCACAATGCCAGGTAATTTAAACTTTTAAACGCGTGACGGTTCGTCTCGTGTGCGTGTAAAGGTGTCGTAATCCCGTAAGGCTTGTTGTGTTGACCTGCTTCAGTGATGCTGCCATGCTGTAGCAGCGTGCTAGCTCAACAGACGACTTTGTTTGGCCTCAAGCATCCGAACGGGAATGGAGTTTTAGGGGTTGACCTCCGCGTGTGGTTCGTATGTAATAATATCTCACCGTGTCTTTTTCGTTTGCGGCTTTGTTTTCGCGTTTTATTCGTTTTCGCGTTAAAATCCCTGCCCGACGTTAATGGAAATAACCTAGCCCGACACCCTTTGTTGTTACTAGGATAGCTTTCACCTTAGGCCCGTCCATTGACAGCACAGCTATGTGTGTCCATCTGTTTGCAGCTAACGCGAACTAGCCACTTAGCATTAGCGTTACCTCGGCTCAGATCGTCCAATCCATTCACCAACTTTCCAGGTAGGCCCGAACACCTGGTTTAGCCTGTTAGCTCTCCGTTAGCATGCTACAGGCCACTACGACACAGCTCCCATTACACACAGCACACTGTTAGATTGCATAATCTGTCATGAAGCGGTTAATTATGTGAATTTAAAAGCTATTATTATTATTATGAACAGTTGATAAAGTTGCATAAATCTGTCTTCGGTTTCTCGTGTCCTCCGGTTTTTGTCGCTCCGCAGATTGGATCTCTGTGGGAGATTTTTGACAGTTTTTTCCCTTTACATGCTGGTACACAATGTATCTTACGCGTTCTAATAAATGAGCACAAATATATATATATTTTAACAAGCTCGTCAGCGAACATTTTCACGTGTAGTTTAATATTTGGACCTATTAACAACTGTTCTTTCTTTCTGGTATTCGTAACGTTACCTAAGCTTATTTTATTGTTATCACACTTACTTCAACTGTTAAAACAGTTTATTATTCGGATGAATAAGTTGACGTGGGAGATTTTTGTTTTTAGGATTGCCACCAAAATTCTTTACATTATCAGTTAAATAATGCTTTCTTTTTTAGTGTAATTGTTTACTCTATAAAACATGATTATTGGTGAAAAGTCTCCTTCACAGCTGCCCAGAGCCCACAGTGATACTCTTGAATTTCATCCAACACTCCTAAACCAAAAAAACATAACATTTGCAATGATATGACAGTGAGAAATGGTAAAATCCTCCTTTTTTGACAACCATTACATGTTTGGCCGATTGAGTAACACCTAATAAACAAAGAGGCACACAATAGTAAAGCAATGGTCCATCATAGTTTCCCAGAGCCCAATTTATCAAAATATCATGTTTTAATAGCTACATTTTGGGTTTTTCCTCCCTTTTTATAATGGTGATCCTCCGTTATCCTTAATGTTATCCTCTCCTCATAGAGAATATAGATGTCAGGTTAAGGATTTTCTGGGGGTTGGTCAGCAGGATCATCCAGTAAGAATGTGTTTGAGATGACACCATCAGGTCTTATCGCTTTCATTTTATTTCCTCATAATTTCTATTTTCTGTGTAGTCCTTCTGCAGGTTTTACCTTTCCACTGCTTATCCTTCACCCTCATCAAATCACCCTCCGCTCGCAGGCGTGGAGGATGCTAGGCTCCTCTAACTAAATATTACATGGTGACCAACACATGGTTATGCAACGCGGACATGCTAAGTGCTACATGCGGTACATAATGGCACAGTGCTCCCCCGTCTCCGCTTCTCCATGTTCACGACGACTCACCTGCCATGCACTCTGTCGCCTGAGCAGAGGCCTGTGTACAGTGACTCATAACTGATTTAAAGGGTTGAGATTCTCATGATACTCCTATCCCTGATTATATTAAAGTGTTGTGAATTTGTTTAAACTGTCTGGTTAACGTTGGAAATGAATGTTAAGTATTTGTTGTTCCATAACACTTTTATGGACAGCAGTAGAAGTGGTTGAGCACACTCACAGGCTTCCAACACCTTGCTCAACTAGTGCAGAGTTTAATTTAGGCTTGTCGTATTCTTTTACAAAATGTTCTTTCCTGCCCTCCCTCTCTGTCCTTCCCTGACTCTCATTTGTCTTAGTCACTAACATCTTGTTTAAGTCTCTGCACTGCATAATTAGACTGCTTTATCATTGTCCCCAGATAGACCGAAACACTGACTGCTTTGAGCGAGGCAGACACCCCCCCTTTGTAGTTTACTAACCTACTTAAATGTTTATTTCAACTCCTCTGGAAGGACAGCGTGTCCGTACCGTCACTGTGTACAGTTGGCAGCGGTCCACCTCGGGTCAAACTCGCCTCCCATGTGTCGATTGTGTCACATTGACCGAGACAGAAACGGCAGGGATCGGTGTCTACGTTAACACCGTGTCCCGTGTTTGTGGAAATCGGGTTGTTCCCGTGAGGCTGCTGGGAGTTCGTCCTCTCAAGTCCGGCACGGTGCGCCTGCATCAGGCTGACCCTGGGGCTGTGTGCGCGGCTCGGTTGAGATCATCGCTTTACTTTTTTTTTTTTTTCTCTCTCTCCTTGCCGCGAGGCCGCGGTTGAGTCATGACAAGTCTGTTGGAGATGGCTGGCAGTATGAGGATTATGTCATTATAGTGGGCATTTCTCATCAGAGCAGGAGTTCTTTGTCACAGAAGTAGGCATGCAAAAATAATCATCTAATCACCATTTCATTCACAATGAATTCACAATTCTGGTATGGTGTGTGTCTGTGTGTGGCAGAAAGTAAAAGCCATTTAAACACCAGAAGAAGTCTTATGACAGTGTTTCCATTCAATGGATTTATTGAATGTTAGTCATCTGGGAGCAGCAGCAGAGACGTCTGACACCTGCAGCCTCTACGTTGCAACATGCAGCACCATTACATGCGATGACTCACCCATTCACTGTCTCTCAATGTGCTAAATTCGACATTCCTTGCACTAATAAAGCAGCAAACAACTGTTATCTATGTGAAGACATAGGGGAGTGGTGTCGACCTGAGCAGAGTGTGTGAGTGTGTAACGTTATCTGAGCTCCTCCTCGCTTTGTTTACATAGCCGGGCCGACCACGAAGGCCTTTTTAATGCATGTTGGTGCATGTGGGCTAGCTCATAGCCGCCACTCTGCACTGCGCTCATACAGCGGCTACGGCAGATAACGGCGTCGTGCTTTCCTCTTGAATTGATTTACTGTTTCTGTCGCATTTCTTTCTTTTTTTTTTTTTGCTGTCCTTGACTTTGATTTACATCTTTGACTCTCTTAAAATCTTTGAGATGATTGTTTCGCTCCACACGCCGAAGCTAAACTGTATGGAAATGAGGAGGTTGACATTGTTTTTATTCGCGTAATCCAACTGATTTAACACTATGGCCGTTTGTTTGCCTGGGAATGTCACTGTACGTCTTCATGATATGTGTGTGTGTGTGTTTTCCTTGCTAATAATAATGCAGTGTGGCCTTTTACCACAGCACCGCAGTTCACCACCCCGAAAAGCGATTGATTGAAGTCGTAAAATGCCAACAGCTCTGTTAAGCCCTCAGACACTCATTTAGGTGTTTGTGGTTTGAACAGTTTTAGATGTCACAGAGTGGTTTTAGAGAGCGGGGTCCATCCCAGCTGGGGATGCAGCTTTCTATCCGTCTCTTATTTAGATCATGAGATACGGAAAATTGTTCTTTGGCGGTTTTAATGTTTGTGAATCGTGAGACTGGATGAAGACTAATCTACTCATGGGCGCAGTTGGTCAGCCGTAGCGGTGTCGGCTTGGATCCCAGGCTGAGACGGTGCAGCCTTGATTCTTAGATAGTGTCCAGCTGTGGGCTGAAGAGTAGGAGACAAGTCCAGCTTATCTGGCTTCAGTCTGTTAAAAATATTTTCAATCTCTCTTTGTAAGTATACCATACCCTGAAGTTTCTTTATTTTTTTAAATGTATTTATGTCTTCTTGTGTCTCCCCCGTGCAGAGCCGGCTGAGATGAGCGGTCCAGAGGTGGCCAAGACACCGGGAGGTGGCGCTCCGGGCAAGGAGGGAAAGGAGCCAGTGGCCAACGGGCACGCAGGAGAGGGCAGCGACGCCAACCCGTTCGCTGAGTACATGTGGATGGAGAATGAAGAAGAGTATAACAGACAGGTGTGTGTTCTCATAGTATGTTTTAAAAGACATAAAGCAATTTCAATCTTTTACGGACCGACTGATTTTAGAGATTGAGACTTAATGCCTTCATCCTTTTCATGGTCTCAGTCTACTCTAGTTTCTTCTTTCTATTTAGTCTCTGTTCCAAACCAAGTGTCATCCTGGAAAATTCCGCAGGGGGAACTAATAAGTTACCATCTTCCAACATTCAGTGTCCCCCTTTCATCTCTCTGTATCTTTTCCTCTTGATTGCTTGAGTCCTGCATTTTAACGCCACCACATTACCGAGGAGACGTCTCTTTGGGGGAAGCCTTCCATCTACTTGTCATGCAAATGATCTCTTGTATATTCCTCCTGTGTCCACCCATATGTCCGTGCTCCCTTTTTCCCCCACTATGTCACTCATCTCTCTCCCCCCCTGTTGTCTCCCAGGTGGAAGAGGAACTGCTGGAGCAGGAGTTCTTAGAGCGCTGCTTCCAGGAAATGCTGGAGGAGGAGGACCAGGATTGGTTCATCCCTTCACGTGACCTCAACAACCAGGGGGTGGGGCAGCTGCAGCAGCAGCTCAACGGCCTGTCGGTCAGCGATCACCATAACAACCTGGAGGAAGTGGCGGTGAGTCAGAGACGCATCTCGTTTCACAACAAGAGAATTGATGAAACACTCGGGAGCGTTTTAGGTTAAAAGGAATATCTTCTCACTCTCTTTCTTTCTTTTTTCTGCAGAGGAAGAGCATCTTGAATCCCGAAGCGAAGGAGTTCGTCCCGGGGAAGAAATACTAGGGGTCCCCCTCACCCCCATGGAGCCTCCACGCACGCGCACACACACACCAGTTCTCACATATTCTCAGAGACTCTGGCGGCCACGCCCGCATACACACTGATTCACACACTCACTCACACACACACTCGCTCCCACACACTTGAAGTCAACGGCGTGCTGGCAGGCCCAGTTGGGGGGTGGGGGGATTTCTTTTTCTTTCTTTCTTTTTTCTTTTTGTTTCTTTAAATCTTTTTATTTCCTGTTTGTTTCTTGTAAACTGAGGGACATTGGGAACGGGTGGGGGAGGGGCGTAATACCAGCACCGCCCTACAGTGGGCGCTAGCTCATCATTGCAGTTCAGATGACACCGTTGAACGCGCACAGAGCCTGCAGAGCTCAGCCATTTTTTTTCCCCCCCCTTTGGAACCGAGGCAGCTACCAAGCAGTGATACCGGGACAAAACGTTGACTCCCAAAAAAAAAAAAAACATCTAATAAACAAATTACTGCACATGCTCGATAATCTGTGTGCTGTCAGATTTGAGAAAACGTCGTCCGCAGGTCTTTCCTGATGGTGAGGATAGAGAACGACTAAAAGCTCAGGGGACTTGATGGGTCTCTGCAGCCGCTCTGTCGCGTCATCACGGTCGGTCGAACCCGTTAACGTTTGCTCCTATTTTGTCATAAGCTCATGTGACATCACAGCTCTTGTGCGTCTAGAAATGCGGGTTCTTGTTTGTATTTGCGGCGACTCCGTTCCAAACCATTTACAGACCCGCCCCATCCCTCCCAGCACGCTTGTTTTTGAATTGATCTGAACAGACGTGGACAGGCGTAATCATGGATAAGAAGTTATTTTCCCGATTTATGTGGAAGTCCATGTTTATCGTCTGTCCAGTTCATTAGAACAGAAGTGTGAGTTTCTCAATCATGCATCAGCAGTCGAGTTAAGCAAGAAAAATATTAAGAGAGGGAAGGTCAGAGATTTGTGAACCTTTTAAAAAAAGAAGAGGGAAAAGAAATTCAGTTTGTTTTTTGTTTTTTGTTCACGGCTTCATCCTTGAGTTCTATTTGGATTTCTGAGGTGTTGTGAACAACCTTGTTACAGGGGAGTATTTGGTCTGGAACACAGTCACTGCCTCTTTCTGCTAGAACAGCCTGGTTTGTCCAGCTTCAGATCGAGTGTCCATATCCAAATCAGGTTTTCAAATAGCCTCTCCTCCTCTTTTTTTCTTCTTTTTTCTCCATGTTTTTGAGGATGAGGAATTTTTGTGTCTCTACTGGGTACAGTAACCTGTGGTGTCCATTCAGGCCTGTTTGCAGGAGGAAACTTGAGGGGACAATATTGTCATGGCCAATCAGAATAAAGCAGTATGGAACACATGGCAGACAGTATGGCTTCCTTGCTGTTCTTCTCTTTGTACGTTGACTTTTTTGAGGAAGTTCTTTTTAACCGTAAATCTTTGTTGTGGTCTGGCTTTCCCTGAAGCGTCGCCGCAAGTACAATCTCCGTTAAATTGTAAAACCTTTAGGAAAAAGTTGTACATGTGGAGATGCTTTTTAGGAAACCCAGATTCTGATCAACGGTAAACATGAATTATTTAGTAAGTTTTTCTAGCTCTCAGCCGTCTTAGGTTGAAAATGCAGAGGGAATATTGTCGTTTTGTAATCCGATCCTTCATGCCACTGTTCATTTGTGGTATTAGTGACGATAATCTCTTGTGTATTTTACTGTCATAGCAGACACTTGTGCACTTGTACTCGAGTGTGTTCTTAACTCGGCAGTAGAGACGGTGAAAATCCCGGTTAAAGGGAACTTCCTCTCACAGTGTTGGACCACAGAATGGCGCCCTGGTGAAGCCAATAGGAATGTCCGCCAGGTGGATTGTACAACATGAAATCATTTTTGGTGATTTTGTTTAGATGCGTTAGATGACAGAAGCCGTTTAAAAAAAAAAAAGAAAAAAGAAAAGAGGTCCAGAAGACACAGAGTATGAATTTCAATACAAATAAAAATAATGAAAAAAGAAGAATAAAGATGTTAAAGACAAAATGCTCTGTCGGTCTTTTTGTCTCATTTTGAAACGCACTGGACCAGCACGCTCAAATAACATACGGGGGGAAATACTAAATCTTTTATTTTCTTGCATTCTTGGACTGTTGATGTTAAAACTCATTTTTCTGAACACTTTGAGGACTCTGGTCCGTGTTGGCTTAACAATTGAGAGTTCGCTCTTGACCGGAGAAGCAGCCGTTGACAAAACAATCTTACCACAAGGTCCTTTTAGTAGCTGTCCGAGAGCTTTCTATCATATCCCACCGTCTTCCTCAGCAGGTGCATTGTTAATGATTAAATATCAATTTGCCTGCAGACCTACAATTTTGATAATGAGCAACTCCATGAAAACTGGGTAAAATCTGTCTGCCAAGGAAAACTGATATGACTGAAAGTGAACAGCTTTGCGAAAGAAGAAGAAATGGAAACTCGTAAGAAGAAGAAGAGGGAAGTATTGTGTGAATATGGAGCTTGATCTCGGGCCAGAGCAGATTGCATCAGGTATGAACAGAGTGCTCGGTGATTTATCTGGAGCAGTTTCAGCTCATTAAAGATGCCGGTGTTTAGGAAGCTTTAAATCTCAGAAAACAGAAACGTGATAAACGTCTATCAGCTGCTTTTGACCCTTAAGTAATGTGATTTTATTTTATTTACAATTTTACCCAAAAGAAAGTCATGTCCTTTTTTTAAAGTTGTATGACTCTTGCTTTCCATTTAGGAAGGCGATGAGACGTCGGACTATATGATAAACTTGAGGAACCATCGAACACCTGCGCACCCTTTTCACTGTCTGCCACAACTGCAGCGCCACCAACGATGACTCTCCTGTGTCCACAGCGAAGGTCCGGATACTGCGATCAGCCTTCGCTGATAAAGATGAGGTCGTGCAGATTGCTACGTGCTGTCGTTTGGTCACAAAACAAGCACAGGTCATGATGGCCCCCAGCAGGCTTTAGGTAGGGCTGCAAGATGTGTATATATACATGTTACTGTCTAGTCTTATTGAGATGTTGTGCTCCACTTTTTCATGTTTAAATAGGTTTATTGACTTAAATCTGCCACGACCATAAGATACAAAAATATATGCATTTTGTCCATATTGCTCACTGTTCCCTCTAGGCCTCCTGCTGGCAGACTGGTCTCTCCAGTCCACCCAAACAAAGTTCATGTAGCGCTTCCGGAAGCAGACCGGAGGAATGACAGCTTGCCTTTGGAGTGGCGGGGTCCGCCGTACAACAGTCTCCACTGCTGCAGAGGAGGAGATGAGGGGGCTGGTTCAGGGTGTCCCACTACACCGTCGATGGCCGTGTGATACTGTTGTTGTGCTACTTCCTCATTGTGGGACAGGAGGAGCCTCAGAAAAAGAGGAAACCTCCACCGATGAGAGCAGCACTGACCCCCGCGAACCGAAGGCTGTGAACACTATCCTAGTGATAAGACGACCTCCAGAGCAAAGGAGCACCAAGAGCCAGTGCATTTAGAGACTTTCATTCTGCTGGCGTCACACCCGGCTGTAAACCACCCCAGGGTGCACGGAAGGTCACCGTCCGATAGAGCAAGCAGAACGTCAACAAGCTGGTAAGATGACCTCGCTGACGCCCCCCCAAAGTCATCATACCAGCTTGATCATCTCTGCTCCTCAGCTAAAAACGTGATGGACTTTGTACAAACAGAGAAATGTTCATTCTACTGTGTAATAAATAAAACGGCAAATGGAGAAAGGACCTATTTTCTTCAGTTTCACATAAAGAATGCAACTTAATTCCTGGCAACAGTCATGTAATTCAGTCGTTAATAAAAACATTTAAAAATCTGAATACTGTAGCCACATATGCGAATATAACATTTAGAATAGGGACAACTCTGCATAACGTGTGCTTTTTAAAGTACCATTTGCTGATAGCACTTCTGTACTTTTACTTGACGTATTTGAATGCAGAACTTGCATTTTTACATTGTATGTTTATTTTTTTTACCAAAGCAAAGAGTACTTCCTCCACCCCTGCACTGCGCTGCCGCGAGCACATTTCCGCCTCATCCCAACAGGGTGACAAGAAGCCCATTTCGCTGTCTCCTTTAAGTGCCGCCAACAGATGGTTTACTGCTGTGTTTGGACTCATCCTCAGCTCGTGTGTCCTGAGGCGAGATAATCTTGAACGCCGCCTCAGTCTCGAGGGCTTTTTAATACGTGGCAGCCCCTTTTTCGGCCTGAAAAGTAGCAGGCGATCGGACGAAGTGGCCGAATTTTTGAGTGGTTCGTCGTGTTTGACACAATAAACAAACAATGTTTTTTGTTATTCTGCCGTGTATTGAGACAAAAGTTGAGATTCAGAGGAGATGAAGTATCTGGTGACGAGGAGGATGACGATGGTGGATGTCGCTCTGCTGCATCTTAGGCCGGGCCCACTAGGAGGAGAGACGCACGGTAATAAAAGGAGAAATACACAAGAAAAAGTCAAAGGGCTAGAGCATCATTACACACACACACACTCTCTTACCTCAGCATTGTACTGGGCTTGGTACTCGGTCAGCGGTAGCTTGAGCTTGTTGGTGGGCTCTATGTAGGAGAAAATGGGCTCTGCACGGGACAGAGGAATTCTGCCGCTACATAGGGTACAAGATGGGTGTGTGAGAAGAAACTAAAAGAAATTCGAAAAAGTGTGTTGGAGGTATAAAGGTGAGCTTTGTGCCTGTGGCTTACTGACGACACTGCCCGGAAGCAGGCTGCAGGAAGGTGACGTTTTGCAGTCCAACAGCCGGTTCCAAGCTGATTAGATGGGTTTCACCATCTAATCAGAGGAAAGAAGTAAAGCACATTGACCCCATGGGACAAGCGTCTTTCTGCGCGTGTGTGTGTGTGAGACAGAGGGTTGTTCTATACCTCTGGTTGTGATAATTGGCCTGGAGGCCACAGGAAGGTTGAGCTGGTGCTGCAGTCCGGCTTCTCTGCCGACAGATCTCAGGAAATCTTCACAGCAGGCCGGACCGACATGGGACCACACCATCACACCTAAAAGTGCTCAATTATAGGGCAGATTTATGGAAATGATGCGTGGTTTTGTACTCCCAGGAGCCACCTAAGCTACAGTTTGAAGGCCCTTGAAACAATTACAGGCTAAAAGAATGTCTTGATTAAACAGTGAAAGCATCTGGTGATTTAAAAAAAAAAAAAAACAGAAGCCAAAAGTACTTCAAAAGGTTTCCTTTTTGAAAAATGACACGCTGAATCAAATGAATACTCCAGAAGTAAAAAGAGTAATCTTACCTTTGTCGTAGAGAACATCAATCTTCTTCTGAGGCTCATCTTTTGTCTCTTGCTGCTCCAACATATCTGCTGTCAAAAGAAAATGGACTCAATGCAGCTGCCAGCTTAGATGGATGGATATGTGTGTGTGTGTTTCAGCGTGACTCGGAGAACTCCTTACCCTTTCCACCAAAGACATAGTGCTGCTGACGTTTGTTCTCCCCACCAAGTAAAGGCCCAATCTCCCATGCTACTCCCTCTTCCGGTGTCCTCGGCTCTGTCCGGGAGGAGCCAACAAACGCAGACGCCTCGGACGTGGAAGGAGCAGGGATGCCCGAAGGATGCAAGGAGCCAGGGAAGAGGGAACGTATGGGAGGCTGAGAGATAGAGCCCTATGTGAGTGAGGGTGAAGGTGGTACTGGTAACAGAAAGCTACTTAGAAAATAAAGGACTTTATTTATTTATCTGCAAACTTGCTGCATGTGAGTGTGGTTCACCAGCGGATAGCTAAAAGAGCCGTAGATGCTGTTTGTCGTCTTGTAAAAGTATGGATGACTTGGACGCCAGGTTTCACGACGAGTCTATGAAAACACCACAATCAACTGGTCAGTGAGTCAGTTTGTCCATCAACGAATATCCTTCAGTCTGTCTGTCTATCCAGCCAACCTGAAGTGGGTTGATGAATGCAGGAGCAGCTGCAGCTTCACATCTGGGATTCAGCTGGTTGACCTGCAGGTGGCGCTCACTGAAGGGTTTATAGTCGAGACGATAAGTGGTGACAGATCTCTCCAAAGGCATCAGCCCCACAGCCTGAAGGGGAAAAAGATGCATTGTGACAGTGGGTCATATACAGTACTGTGGGTTAGCCCAAAGACAGGATTCTCTCCCTACAGTTTCAGGAACAATGGTTCGACCGTGCACAGATTTTTGGCAAAGTAGTAGTGGAGGAAGTAATTAGATCCTTGGAGCCTGTCGAAACTATGTACACCAAATATCTTACATCTCTTGCAAAAGCAAACTGTGCATTCAAAACTATAAACTACTTGGTAATCACAACTTTACACACAAAACACAAAACACCAAATAATGTATTTGCATTTGTAGCATGCTGTAAATATAGACTGAACACACAAACAAATGTGTTTATTGACAATACTCATAACAGTATGAGACACAATTACTTTCACTGAGGAGGACATGAACATAGTTACTGTCATTGTACTGCAAACAAAATACATTATATTGCATTTACAAACTTCTCTCCATGGCCTCCACACCAAAGAGCAAACCCGAATCCTGTTTGTTCAAACTCTGATTTCTAAGTGATCTAATTGGTTACAGGTGTTCTCACTGGTCCTTCTGTGTGCAGGTGGATTGGTAATTAAGTTTTTTTTTTTTCAATGGCAGTGTTTAGCAAACAAAACACACACAGGCTTCCGGTTTTGAATGTGTCTTATGTAGATAACTGTGTGTAGTTATTTTCACGAGTTAGTTCTAGAATCTCAAACTTTAGTGTAAAGCAGACAATGTGCTTATGGTTTAAACCTGGTCAATAGTCACATGAGTCAGAACTTTAAATAATTGTTCCACAGGTACCAGCTTTTGTCCTTTCAAAAAACAACAACTCAAAAACATATTACTGTTGCCTTCATGTCTGACTAACATGTCCCTGTTATTGTAATGTTATTTGCAATGTAACGACACCTGCCAAATGAATGTGAATTAAAAAGTACATTTCACTCTGAATTGTAGTGAAGTATAAAGTAACAAGGAATGGAAATATATAAGAAAGTGCAGTACAAGTACCTCTAATTTGAATAAAGTGTGTGTTAATGCACCTTTGTCCTCGGCTCTGTCCGGGAGGAGCCAACAAACGCAGACGCCTCGGACGTGGAAGGAGCAGGGATGCCCGAAGGATGCAAGGAGCCAGGGAAGAGGGAACGTATGGGAGGCTGAGAGATAGAGCCCTATGTGAGTGAGGGTGAAGGTGGTACTGGTAACACAAAGCTACTTAGAAAATAAAGGACTTTATCTGCAAACTTGCTGCATGTGAGTGTGGTTCACCAGCGGATAGCTAAAAGAGCCGTAGGTGCTGTTTGTCGTCTTGTAAAAGTATGGATGACCTGGAGGCCAGGTTTCACGATGAGTCTATGAAAACACCACAATCAACTGGTCAGTGAGTCAGTTTGTCCATCAACGAATATCCTTCAGTCTGTCTGTCTATCCAGCCAACCTGAAGTGGGTTGATGAATGCAGGAGCAGCTGCAGCTTCACATCTGGGATTCAGCTGGTTGACCTGCAGGTGGCGCTCACTGAAGGGTTTATAGTCGTGACTATAAGTGGTGACAAATCTCTCCAAAGGCATCAGCCCCACAGCCTGAAGGGGAAAAAGATGCATTGTGACAGTGGGTCATATACAGTACTGTGGGTTAGCCCAAAGACAGGATTCTCTCCCTACAGTTTCAGGAACAATGGTTCGACCGTGCACAGATTTTTGGCAAAGTAGTAGTGGAGGAAGTAATTAGATCCTTGGAGCCTGTCGAAACTATGTACACCAAATATCTTACATCTCTTGCAAAAGCAAACTGTGCATTCAAAACTATACTATAAACTACATTATTGGTAATCACAACTTTACACACAAAACACCAAATAATGTATTTGCATTTGTAGCATGCTGTAAATATAGACTGAACACACAAACAAATGTGTTTATTGAGCAAACCCGAATCCTGTTTGTTCAAACTCTGATTTCTAAGTCGTCTAATTGGTTACAGGTGTTTTCACTGGTCCTTCTGTGTGCAGGTGGATTGGTAATTAAGTTGTTTTTTTTTCAATGGCAGTGTTTAGCAAACAAAACACACACAGGCTTCCGGTTTTGAATGTGTCTTATGTAGATAACTGTGTGTAGTTATTTTCACGAGTTAGTTCTAGAATCTCAAACTTTAGTGTAAAGCAGACAATGTGCTTATGGTTTAAACCTGGTCAATAGTCACATGAGTCAGAACTTTAAATAATTGTTCCACAGGTACCAGCTTTTGTCCTTTCAAAAAACAACAACTCAAAAACATATTATTGTTGCCTTCATGTCTGACTAACATGTCCCTGTTATTGTAATGTTATTTGCAATGTAACGACACCTGCCAAATTAATGTGAATTAAAAAGTACATTTCACTCTGAATTGTAGTGAAGTATAAAGTAACAAGGAATGGAAATATATAAGAAAGTGCAGTACAAGTACCTCTAATTTGAATAAAGTGTGTGTTAATGCACCTTTGTCCGCCAAATGCCTCCGGGCTAATGGGCTACTAGCTAGCTAGTAGCATTAGCCAATTAGCTTATCACCAGTTTCAGCATCTTTAAATGTATTAGTTTAATGCATTAGTTTAATATTGGGTTTACATTCGCCAGGTTAAATAATGCAACTGCATGATGTGTATGCAACTAATTAGACTCACTAACTATATAAACTAAAAAGTGATAATATCTAATGCAACGTTATGTCAGTTGTGTGTCCACTTCCCAGCTTGTTTCTGCTGCCCCCAAGTGGCCAAAGATCAGCCAACATTAGTGCAGTTTAAAGATGATGTGAAATGCAATTACTGTGCCATCGGTTAAATCGCTTAAAATGCATTATAATACCTAGATAAATCACATCACGGTATTGTTTTTGTTTAAATAAAATATCCCGCGAGAATTGCAGTGATAAAGTTGTAAGAAAATCATTGTACTATAATGATAAGGTAAGAATTTAGATGCATCCAGAATTAATTCAAAAAGGGGAGAGTCGATATGCACAAGCTGCCTGAAATTTGAGATTGATAACGTAATCAACGTGATAATAAAGTTAGTTAGCAGTAATGCTGACTGACAGTGATGCAGCTTGTGGAGGGAGACAAGTTTGCCTTGAGGCTGAAGACAAAGGTCAGATGCTGTGTGTAGTGGTAGGCCTAACTAGCTGTAGCAGCAGGAGCCATGTTGTTTCTTGAAAACATTTTGTACCTTCTAATTTCAATTCAGAACATACTTGGAGAAACATTAAAAACAACGCACGCAATTGCATGATTCAACCCGAAACGAGACAATTAAGGCAAATCCAGTTGCTTGAATTACAGAGTATTTACCTTCAGGTGTTTGCAAGGAATCATCTGATGGTTTTTTGATTCCTCTTCGGTAGAATAACCTCAGTGCACTACAGCAGTGAAGCTGAACTGAACTCAAACAAGTCAGTGGAATGTTTCTGCTTCTGTTATTAATTGAATTGTGTTTATTCTGTATATTCTATGCCGATTATATCGGCAGCACACCGTCAAGCCACAATTACGCATTACGCTGTTTAAATTGTGAGCAACCGCCATCAGACTGTTGTATAATAACCACAGAGACTTCAGTGCTTATGTGCACATAAAACGTGTTGTTTTGACTAATTATTCGACTGTTAATCGAACCGTTCACACAGCTGAAAACATGATAGCCACAGGACATGTCCAAAAATATGAATCCAACTTAAAAAAAGAGCCGTCTTCTGAACTTGGCAGTATATTTGAGCTGCTGCATATAACTATATGTATTCATGTTGAAGCTCTGATGGACCCAGACCAGCTTCTTCTGAGGAAAATTCTCCACAGGATGCCCAAACTCAGTGCGTCATGACGGGGAGGACCATCTGTTTAAATGATGAAAGTAGTGAATGCGAATTTCCAAAATGTCAAAAAATGTGTCACATCCTGTAAAACACCCTCCTATAATGTATGATAATATATTCTTTCTGATACCACCCGTATACAAATGTGCCACAGGTGTCCCTGACGTACTGGGGAGTGCGCACTTGGAGCTCTTTTAAATTGACAAAATGTATAACGTAAAAATCAATGACAAGACAATGACTGTGTTGCGAACAGAAGACTTTCTTCTACATGCATTTTACATTTTTACGTTTTAAAAAAAAGTATTATCTCAGCACATGTGGATCCATGAGAATGAGGGCTTCCTGCTAGTCATTACACCATTGAAGAAGTGTTACTGTGATGTGTGCGTCACAAGTGGAGGGGTGGTAATAGCACTATCTGCTAACTGTGCATCAAGTGTTATGATAACTGTAAAATATCAACAGTGAGCATTTTAAAACCTACACATATTCACAACACTGAATGAGTTGCCTGTTAACAGTTAACAGTCTCTTTTATTTATAAATGTAAAATGTAAACAAGTGTTATAAAGGCGCAAAGAGTTACAATTACAGTAAAAGGAAAGATGCAGATATTGGATATTTTTAACCACCTTCTTGGTATCTTGTAGCGAGATAAAATCAAGTGCTTCACCATTATTACACAACCATTATTATCATCATCATTATAGTATAGATGCTATTAGCAAGGATGCTGGATAACTAGATATTGGACAATACGATTTCCCTTTAGCTGAACACTGATTGGTTCAGATCTACGGGGAATTGCAGCTGCACTCTCATTGGGTGCTGTTAAAAGTGTGCTGGTAGAAGACTTTGGCATTAGCGTCGTAGTCCATAGTTAAGGTTTCGCCAATACTCTGAGCCCCCAGACTAGCGCCGCCGAGGGCTGAGGACTGCCGCAGAGTCAGGAGGCTGTAGCGATGGAAACGGCCCTTGAACTTGTCAGATGCTGCCACTTCATCCAAGACCTCAGTGAACCCTAATCACAGAATCAAGAGACAGAGGAATGCAGAAACGAAGAGAGGACACTGAGATTTGGAGGAACTTTTTTTTTTTTTACAGCTTCACCTCTTTCAGAGACAAAATGTCGGGGAAAACAAGTTGAGACCTCATTATCTTGATTTTCGGGGGAACTGACCTGGCTTCAGAAGCTCCCAGCTCTTCCACACTGAGCCCACACACAGCACGGGCAGGCCGAGGTCACTACTCAACAGAGGCTGCCATCAGAGAGGGACGAAGAGAGTCATGTGTGAATGTTTTTAACACGTCAGTGAAGGCACAGTGTACGTGTGTGTGTGTGTGTGTGTGTGTGTGTGTACATTACCTCTTGTGCTTCTGGTAAAACTGCTACTATGTGTTTTGCCAGGACTCTCCCACCCTGAGTAAACACATACTGACAGAGAGCGTCTCCTGCTTCTGCACCTGAAACACATACACACAAAACACTTTTCATTCGACCTCCCCATTCAAATCTCTTACCCGTCACCTTGAAAAGGACCAAGCAGGAAATGATGCGCCGTCCTACCTTCGGCCAGCTTTTCGCACAAACCGGCAAAGTGGGACTTCTGGAAGTGTCTGTAGAAGTGCGGCAGCATGCCCATCAGATTCGACACCTGTAATAAATTGCACACTTTTACCCATATCTGCAAAATACATCAGAAGAGCAAAACTTAATTTCCCGAAATTAGATGACACTCAACTGTTCGACTTCTCAGAGGTGTTTTTGATTCAAGGTTCGTTTCTTAGCCTGACTGGCACTTCAAACACCCAGCATGCATCAGCAGAAGGATTAGTGATTCATTCAGCGCTCCCCTCCTCGTATCATTGTATAAATGAACACATTTTTGTTCTCACTGCTGTTGCAAGCTGACCTGGAAGTACTCCTCCATGGCCTTGTTGACATGCGCAACGTCATGGGGAGGAGCGACCAGGTTGTCCCTGGCATCAAACACCGTCTTCACCGCCAAATGAGAGATCCAGAATGCTGAGAAAGAGAGAGAGAGACGATTGAAAAGGGGGTCTGGTGTCCAATCAGTAAAGCTATACATGAGTCATATACATATTGCCGTGGTTACCTCCTCCTTCGTCACCAATCACGTGACCCCAGCCTCCACAGCCGATCTGTGAGCCGTCGGGATTGACCAACTTGCAGTTAGAGCCGGTCCCTGATATCAACACAACGCCTCCTACAGAGAAAACAGAGACAGTCTGGTATTACATGACAATGACGATCTCATTAAGCCGTAAAGTGTGGAAAGACACGCTATAAATGATATGACTTTGATACAGCCACACCTAAGGGGGTAAAGTATCAGGCGTTTCCCTGTTAGGACGTGTTAAGGTCATGATTTCAACTGTATCTGTCACTGTGAGTGTCTTTCAAATGTTAATGTCGATGGTACGAACATAGCTACATTCTAAATGATGGTATATACGGTACAAATGGTTGAAAATGAGAACGCATTAAAGTGGTTGAGATTAAATGAGGTGTAAATGCAGGCTACTCTTGTCTCTAGCTGAGGAGTGACTGCACGACAGTGAAAACAATAGAAAGAGACTAGTTACCACGATCGCTGGCAGTCGCCATTGCGCCGATTGCGTCTGTGGTGATGAAGTAGTGCCGGCTGAGAGTTGGGAAACGTTGCTTCATGTCAGCGATCAGTTTGTCGATGGCCGCTTTCGGCTCCCCTCCGCTCAGAGACATGCCCTGCACGTACAGAAACATCTGTGTTCAAAATGTCCCACTTTGTGTCTTCATCGGATGCTGATCACAAACAGTTTGACTGACCAACGAGCACAGCGGCGTGTTCGGATCCAGCCCTGCCTCCATCTTGGCTCTTTGGACCATGTCGTTGATGGTTTCAATACATTTGTCCACCCCGACCAACTGTATAAACATGGTCACACACACACACACACAACATCTTTATGCAATCAGGTTTTTTCTGGTCTTATGCATTGAGTAAATGCACCAACACCTCCAAATTCCCCTTATTCATCCATTATTCCTTTTACCCAGTGGTTAGTGGACAGTCCCTCCGTCTCGGCCAGGATCTTTCCATCTGCTGCCACCAGCACCGCTTTGGAGTGGGTCCCTCCACTGGAGACAGACATAGAGAGGACAGAGGGGATGAGAGAAGCTGAAACACATGCATACATCAAGACAAACAAACAGATATGCATCTGCTGGGATATATATATATATATATATATATATATATATATATATATATATATATAAACTGACAGGAGAGGCAGCAAGGACACAAATACTCGCACTTTTAAAGTGCAAAAATAGCTTTAAAAATGATCCCATGTTTGTTAATTTACATATATTGAGAGGAAGTGGTCACGAGACACACACAGCTAAAAAGCTCCTCCAGTCAGAAGACGAGTCTATGGTCAGTATGAAACTAAAAAAGTATCAGATAATAATGTCAATTGCTCTGTGACAACCGCAAACAACTCGAATAAAAGCCTGCAACACACACTAGCATTGACTGATAGTTTAAAGTCCGTGTTTGTTTTTATATTTTAATTATTTCTCACCCCTCGACTCCACCGAACACTGATGCCATGTCTCACTTCCTGTTTTGTTCCAGCCAGTCCAGGCAGTGCGCAAATATCGCGAGAGCGGCAGGTGAGCTCCAACCTGCAGTAATAGTAAACGACCAGTAGGTGGCAGCTGTGTTTTTCCATGTGTTATTAAGAAATGAATGGCAGTGACTATGATTCAAATCACACATGTATTATGTTATGTCAAAATTTACTTTGGAAATAGATAATCAGAGAAAACCTACAGGTAACACTGTGTGATGGTGATGATTAAAAAAAAAGGAAAAACATATAGTAAGGCAGAACATGTCATGCAAGGTACAAAGGTTTTTTCACTGCTAATAGGCTATGTGAGAAAAACAGAAAGACAGGGCAATAGCAGGGTTTCTTGTATTGTGAAAGAACACTGTCAAAGTAAAAACTAGTTGTGTGTCTTGGCTCATGGTCTAAAAAAACATACTCAGTGTAGTATAGGCCTAATATAGACAGATATTTAGGACAATTTGGTTATGGACTGAAAACAACAACTTAAGAGTTACACTGTGAGCCAGCAGGAGGCATCTGCAACACATTAACTTTGAGGCCAGCTCCTCTTTGCCAACATCGGCTCCTTAAAAGCTACTCAAAATGTCTGTGATATCACTGTACTCATACCGTATATTATTTGTTTGTATAAGGAATAATAGCAGTTTTCTATGAGTTTGTATAGTCCTGCAGTATACTTTCCAAAATAAACATCATCTGTTGTTACATGCAGTTTAAAGTATAATGTGCGTTATGCATGTCGTCTGTATGCGCTTTAGAAGGTGAGCGTGTCAGAGCTGAAACCCACCAGAGAAGTTACACAAGAGTGAGGAGGAGGGAGGAGAGGAAGAATAGGAGCGGCTCGATGCGCTCGCCATGCGCTGCTCACTCTTCTAATATACAGGCTATGCTCACTCCCGCTGTAGGGAGACAGCTGCGTCAAGCACCACAAGCTCACTACTATACCGGATGTTAAATAATTTGGATTTAAAAACAATAAAACACATACGCACTCAAACTTTGCAAAGCCCATAAACAATGGGAACATAATAATACATATTTCTCAAACTCGTTTAGATTTCTATTGAGCCTTTCTATGAATAAAAAGGTTTAACAAACAATGGTCTTGGTAATCATATGCAAAGCCGTATTGCTAGTCTCCTTAAAGAAATAATTTATATTTCTGTCAATTTCAAAACTCTTTATCCACTAAGAGCATAATGCCAGTTGAAATGACAAGGGGGCCCTAAGGTGACACTTTGAGGGCCTGTCTTGTAGTGGGGCTCCTGAATTAAAATTCTAATTTAAAAGTCTAAATGTGCACTTCGGCACAGTGCTGCCAGACTTAATTGGACTTTTATTCTGAAAGTTGTAACCGGAAGTGCTTCCTTATCTATTAAGTGTGGCTTTCCTCTCTGCTGAGACCGTATAGGAGGAGAGAGGCGACAGACAGGCAACCCGCTGACAACATTCGGACACTCTTTAACTTTCTCGGGACCACCTCGGGACTGTTTCGGACTTTTTTTTAATATTTCCACCATGACACCTTCAGCTGTGCGCGAGCGGTACGATACGTGCACTTTAACAGCGGGGGGGCGGAAGTGAGAGAAGGGGGAAGTTGATAGGAGGATATAGGAAAAAAATAAACCCCTCAAAAGTGAGTCAAGTTCAAGTCGAATTTCGCCTTTCTAGAGGAAGGGTGGCCCTGGAGTGTTTGAGGGCATGGACACCCACGTTAAGGAGGGACAACTTTATGTGCAGCATCAGAAGTTTGGAAAGGTAAGTCCAAGAAGAACAGTTATTTCCTATAATATATTATAACGGTAGTGGCGTTGACAGAAATGATGAAACGTAACTGTTGCCAGTAACCTATTAATAAGAAGAATACATGTCATATTAATATAATATACAAGTGATATATGAGGAAATGCTTTATTCCACGAAGCTCGTTAAAGCCAATAAAAGTAGCTAAAATGCTTCTCAGAGACAAATAGTCCCCTTATGAATATTATAGAAATACCACAGCAAGTGTGATACAGTCTGTATACTATCATAACCAGTCTGTAAATCCTTAGAAAATGATATTATTGGCGACGAAATAATCAAAAGATTCTCTCCTAGGAACATTTTAGAAACGATAAAGTAATACCATATATTTATGAGACAAACAAAGCTAGTTATTGATTAGTTTAAGTCAACACGGCAGCAGAAGTGTGTTGGTGAATATGTTCACGTTATCTTTGCGCAATCCCTGCTTGTACGCCATAAGGGAGCCGCATTTTAGATCATGACACGTAAATAGAGCACATATTGATGCAATTACAGAGCAGCCATTGTGCCCAGCGTCTTCAAAGACAAACACGCAGTAGATGCAGAGAGAGAGAGAGAGAGAGAGAGAGAGAGAGAGAGAGGAAGTTCCAGCCATGTTTAACTGATCTGGCCTTGTTTTGATGTGGTGTCTTTGGAGCAAACCTGCTGCGCACCTCTGTGTGTGAGCCAGAATGCACGTGGACGTGTTAACGAGCTGCTAACAGCCACAGTGCACTGTAGTAACATTCAGTAAACTACAAATGCATGAAAGCAATGTGGACTTTTTTTTTTAGGGAAATTTGGACAGAGGTTATGACACTTGTTGGTGTTTGTGTGTGTGTGTGTGTGTGTGTGTGTGTGAGCGCTGGCGACACCTCAGTCATTAGGTAATAGAGCTGCAGGATTGTAAACAAATCTTGTTCGATACATTTTGACTTTCCACACCTACAAGGTGCCGCAAAGTCGAGACAGTGGCGAAACCGACCCTTTTCACGAAGGTGGCAGACATATTTCCACTTTACCTAAGCTGCTTTTAAACAGCTGTTCACACCATTGCAAACACTGTCAACAAACCATGTTGTTGTTGCCCTTGCAGCAGTCATTTTAGTTTAGGAGATCACACAGCAGGACTCGGTTAAATGTCAGTGATAGCACCCGTGGGTGTGTGTGTGTGTGTGTGCTCGGCCTCCATGCAACCTCGCCTTTGGTCTCCTCGCACCGCTGGATAAGAACTAATTTACTCTTTCAGATTTGTAAGAGGCTCTTTGTCTGTGTGTGTGTCTCTCTCTGGTCATATGACACGGATCAACACAACGTTCTGGCCATGTTTCCTGCCCCAAAGTTCTTGCTTCCAAAAGCACAACGTTCAATGCCTTTTGTAAACAGTAGAAAAATACAACAGATTAAGAAGAAACAAGAGTCTCCTCATATTGAAAATATAACTTGTTGTCTTTTTAGAGTTGAGCGTGAAGATAAACCGAAGTGGATAAAAATGCACCAGAGTAGAAAAGAACGGCACAGGAAGCTGAACGTCGGCTGATCTGAAAGTGTTGAAACTGGTTTGAGGTTTGCTGGGTGAATTATGCAATCGTCAGAGCTGTCAGTGGACACACACACACACACACACACACATTCATAAAGGCTCGTTCTCACGTGCGTGGGCAGGCTGCTAGGATGTAAACTGTCAAGATGCATCCAGGTTTCATTTACGGTGTGTCAAAGGTTTTAGTGTCCACGCTCCATATCCAATCAGTTATCAGTGTTACATCAAGAGCATACGTTGCTTTCTTTTTATGTGTGTTTCTCAGGTACTGTCATGCAGATGTTAGTTCAACTTTGCCCAAACCACTGGAGTTGTCACACACAAAAGACACAAGAAGCACTGCAGCTAGAAAAAGACAAGCTTCGTCATATTTTGGGTTGACGAATGTGTTTGATCATTGGATATTATTTAATTTTTTTGTCTTCTGTCAAAAATCTGTCCATGTTGCTTTCTGTATAAATCTTTTACTTCAAGTTGATTGCCCTTCCAGCATTAGAGCCTTCATTTTTTTGTTTAATATTCCCAAATGATTTTAGATGAACTCAGTTTTGGTTCAGCTCCATGTGCCCACAATCATGCGATTAGCCGATGGACAGAAAAATGTATAAAAAAATATGTTAGGTGTAAAATGTGTGAAGTGCCCCTTTAATAAAACACTAGAGGGATTTGAAAAGACCCCTTTTAAACACAAAAATACACATGCTGGTTCCTCTGAAGCTTGATGCACACGGCGTTACAAAGGTATGCATAACAAAATCCACATCTGAACAATGCAGAGGTCTAAAACATGCCACATATTTGTGGTGATGTGGCTGCTCACGTCCACAGTGCAGCCTTGTGTATATTTACAGCACATGTGGTTGCAGTACATAGGCCCAGCGCCTGATGAAGTTGATTGAGTCCTTAACTTTATACTGTTGTAATTACAGTCTTTACTCTTGTAGAGCTGTCATTTGTTTTCATCCAGAGGGCTAAATCATGTGGAGCACGAGCGATGTGATTTAGTGGTGAAGTCGCTGTCTGGACGTGCATCCACTTGGATCTGCAGTTTTTCACAGTTTTAGCCGTAACCCCCCCGGAGCTACAAAAAAAAAAGCTCTCGGTTTGATGTGGATGTCAGCAGCTGTTTGCCAGCTACCGGCAGACGCTGCAGATGTGGGTCGATGGTAAATGATGAAGACAGCTTCGGCCGTGAGCCAGCAGACACTTGAACAGACAGGGCGTGTCGGGATGAAGTAGTATTACACACATCACGTCAAGAGTAATACCTGCCTGATGGATTAATGGGATTCGTCTGATATTCTCTTCATTTTTTTCGGTCGCTGAATCATATTTCTCTGGAAAGAAGCACCAGATTATTTGTAGCGTGACGTGTGTGAGTGGAAATGAATGATTAAGCGTGTGCAGAAAACAATGATCAGTTCTTCCTCACAGTAATTGTAATAGTTTCTGTGAATTGGAGAAAAGTTCATTTCAGTGGCAGTTTCACAATAAGAGCATTGGTGGGCACGGATAACAGTCAATGTTATCGTGGGCATGCCGTATGATGAACAGATAATGTACCATTTTATATTTACACAAACTTATTGATCACAGTGCAGTGTTGGTTCATGTTATTTGATATAAGAAAAGACACACTCAGCAGATTCAAGCTGAACTCATTGTGAATGACGACGACGACACACCTTTTGATTCTGCTTTGTCAAAAAAGTAAAATAAAATGAATATTGGACCAGATTTACATCTTGTCAAACACAAAACGCTCACTCTTTCATACTTCTTCATGGCTAAATTTGGACACGCTAGCATTAGCTCTTTGTGGGGGATTATGAGTGTTACTGTGGACATCAGTTTAGCATTTGGGATACGCATGATGTGCACTGTAGTAACGCAAAGCTGATATTCTTTTATATGGAGATGTTAATAATAAGTGTCTAAATTTGTGCTCAGTGGTCAGTTTCAGGTCCCCCTACCTGAAACACCAACCTAAAAGTTTGTCAGCGTGCGGTTTACTTCGCTCCACTCATCTCCACTGGACTCTGCTGCTGTCCTCTGTGGGAGGCCTGACATGTTGAGGGTTGTATTGTGTCGACACAGCAGAGGACTGAGGTCAGGACAGCAGATCTGTGGTCAAAAGCAGTGCTCTGCCTCTCGCTCTAACACACACACACACACACACACAACACAGTCACACAGCTTCCCTCTGTTTTCCTTCTCCCTCCCACACACACATTACCGAGAACAGACGCGCTCCGACACACACACATATTTTCACTCTCTCGGATAAACACACACTCTGCTCCAGCGTGTGGCACTGAGGTCTGTCTGTGGCCAGTGGGAACATGGTCCAGTGGTTTAGTTAAATAGCATCCTGACAGAGAGAGAGGATCCTGTGTTTGAGCGGTGAAAGCAGTGGATTAAATGTATCCACCCATCTCACACACACACACACACACACACACACACACACACATACACACTCCTCCAGCTCCTGGAGTGACTTAGGTCCACACGGCAGGTTTTGAAGGGTGAATTCCTATGAATCGCACGGAAAACATCTCCGGTGTCTCACAATAATGTAACGGTAAATGAGTGCAAAATGAAAATTCATAAACAAATAAATACAATGACAGTTTTGAGGACATGGCAGAATTTTTCCTATGGTTGTTTATGCAAAATGATCTCACAAGAATTAAAAATAACGCAGCGACATCACCTGCAGTGTTGAGCGTCAGAAAAGAAACACACCTGAAGGCCACTAGATTTGCTATTAATGCGTTATTGGACTTACAATTTTGCTCATGAACAGGGACACTGTGCAAGGCCTACACAAGGCAGCAACGGTTACGTTGCACATGCACGTTCAGAATGATGCAAGATGGACATCGTTACCCGCATTCATTCTTCTTAAAATAAGATTTACATGTGAATAACAAATAAACAAAGAAGGGACAGTGTCATGGGCAAGTCCCAGGGAATTAGATTTAATTTCTTATACTAGCTTAACGCAGCTTCTACTCGCAAACAATATGTTAAAAAGGAAAAACCAAACTTTTCAGTAATGAACGTAGAGCAGTGTTTATTTCGGAGCTTTTCAGTCAATTTCTTGAAAATGTCAATTCTTCAGCGCGATAGGTCATCATGACGGTAAAGGCCATTTATTGTTTGGGCAGTGAAACTGTGAAACCGAGAAACACAAACACACACTACCGCAGTTCCTTCTGTTCTCGTGAACAGACAGGGCGTCCGTGAGGAAGTATATCTCTCCCTCGCTCGGTCATGATCCTCTTTGCATAATTTCCACATTGTGTGTAGTCGCCGATAACGGTCTGTTGCCTTATATGGAGCAGCTGTTTCACATGTAGACACACACACATACAGTATACACCCACACACATACACCCACACCTTTTAGGACCGTATTTCAACAGGGGTTAATGTTTCGCACCTTCTTCATGTATACAGCACAGCCACACAGTTTTGTCACAGTCTCTATGTGTGATTGTGTGCACTTGTGCACAGCAACAGATGGTCCTTAATGCGCAGAGGGGGAATATGTACAACAATACAAACAGATGCACACACACACACACACACACACACTGAGACACACCTGGGTGCAGAAGAAGGAAGTGAAGAGTATCCTGGGTATTGACAATCCCACACACTTCCTGTCCTTTCTGGCAGTTAGTTAATCGGGTCGGAGTGCGTTACGTACACATGTGCAAGTGTTGACTTATGAAAGCTGGTGTGCATGTGACTTATAGAAATTGATTGTGCTCACTGTTAAATTGCAATGAGGATTAAATATGTGATTGATTTTTAAATTGTGCAAATGCTATAGTTCCACTTTAAGACTGACTCGCTGTGAGTGACAGCGAACAAGCTGACGTGTTGGTAGAATTCATCCGCTAACCCAGTGGTGAAAAGTACAGAAGTGCTAATTTCGCTTCCATTGCATGCGTCTCCATACTTCACTTCATTAAATATGCATATTCTACTTTTACCCCTTCAGTTATGGTCAGTAGTTTATAACAGGTACATTGTAATGGACCCAACAGTAGGGTTCTGGTGTTGTGCATGCTGGCTCTCTGTCACATTGTCCCGTCTTACTGGGACTCTTGAATAGGACGGAGCCCTCGTTAGTGTTATGAGTAACACCTGTGCTTTCCCTCCAACGACAGCTCAAAAAATGTCTGGCTATTGTTCAACTGCAAATAGCCCTAAATAGACACACAACTGTTTTTTTTGCTTTTGAAAGTTTTTTTTTCAACCCTCTACTATCTACATTCATATCCAAAGCCACATATTGTGAGCTGCGTACAGGTCGTATTTCAGATGAACTGGATGATCATTTTATTGTTAAATAATGAAGACAATTTCAGTTTATCCCTTTTCACTAGAACTCGTTCCCCAACATGAACAGTTTCAGTTTATTTGATACATTATTAAGTAAGGTGTATGAAAGACACAAGCTTGTTTAGTTTGTTCGTTTTATGGGTTCATAGGATTATTCTTTTTTTTTGTTCTGCCAGAGACGTTGTGGGAGCAGCGCAATCAAGGAAAGTGCAAACAGGTGTGCCTCATTATGTCCTCTTCGCAGGGACGATAGGGGAGCTAGTTCTGCAGTAACTGACGTTCTGTTATAATTGGTGAGCTCATTGGTGTGGCTCATAGATTGATACTCAGCAGCAACTGAGAGATCTTGTATCCATGGTATGCTCATTATTCTGTGTGATTTGCATGTTTCCTTGGTTAAGCTCACCCTGTCCTTACCTGGGCAGGTGGTAGGACAGTGGAGTCAGGAGGGGAGACAGGAGTTGACAGTTAGCTGTGAGGCTGACGTTTTGATTATGGTTTATGGAAATTCCTGGTTTTTACTTTTGCCCTTTGTTTCAGTGAAGCTACTGTTAAAAAAATTCTACCTGGTTCTTCAACGTCCCTTTTTCCAAATTCTGCTGTGTAAAACCACCTCATCTGCCCTTTTAAATGAGGTGGCGGCACTACAGTGTGTCTCATTCTTCTCCGTCAGCAGGATTTTCCCCGCTGTTCGGAGGATTTTCAAGCCGCTGACCTTCCTGTCACAAGCTCAGCTCTCAGCCTGTCAGACAGCTTCTGCCCCAACCAAGTGCATGTAAGGGGAAAACACAGCTGTAGCTGAGATGAGGCACAGCTGTAGCCAAAAACACACATGTCCAGAGGGTACAGGGACTTCCCAAACAAGTGTTGAGTTCTGGTATCTCATACAGTCCCATGTATACTCGTTTGTGTAGTGATTGCACATAATCTCGCATGCAGTGTGTCATCATGTCCATTGTTAGCACTGAACATCTGGAGTCTTGTACGCTCGCTCGCTGTGCTTCTTCAGTATTTTGAGTCATGTTGTTTGGTCACATCCCTTTTCTGTCCCCGTGGAGGAAGAGCTCATTGTTAGTGGTTGCTTCCTCGCTGCTGTGCGAGATGATGCACCTGTCACCTACTTTGGGACCGGGGGGTCATATTTTTAACCTGTGAAGGGGCCGCAGCACACTTCCTTGTAATTTCACACAGCGTTGTTAGTTTGTGGTCATACCTGCCATTGGGTGCACATCTAGTTGTCACACTAAACTTTTACCCACAGTATTTATTCATTCTGTACCTGTGGTCCACTGCTGCTGATTGAAACATTGGTGTCTGCCTTAGATTCATCACCCCGTGCCTCCTACATCAAGTCTCAGTCGGTAGAGTAGAAGTTAAGGGAAAGACCTGGAAATGTTATTTTGACTCACGTCTTCTGTGATCTTCAAACTGTAACGTTCTCCACTTTTCATCCGTTTTTTGATTATTTGTGGCAATTTGCTGCATTTTGCTTCCCCCCCCATGCTGTCTGAACAAACCACATGCAAATTGTTCCTCCCTCCCCAGACAGATGTGAGCAGGCCAGATGTGTGTCATCCCCCTCCAACCTTCAGAAATAGCCTTCTGGTATTAAATGCTGGTTTACTGATCTCTAGAGGAAGCAAAACACGCGTTGCTTATTGTTGTGATACAAAATGTAAATAATACATAAAGAATAACAAAAGTTGCAAATATTTCAGATCAACAACATGTTTTATTAGAACAAGCTAACAGAATGGAAACTCAAAGAAAGAAATGTGATACCGTACATACACATTTTGATAATATGTGTTGAAGGGATGAATCAAAGGGAAACCACAGGGTCCGATGATACATCTTTCACATCGCACATAGTCATTTGTTCCATTGACGACATGAAAATATTGATTAGTGCAGCTTTAATCTTCTCCTCTTCAACTTTTCCGCTCATCAGAAATGGAAGAAGAACTGGTTCGTCCTCTACCCCGCCAGTCAGAACGGCATCGCCCGCCTCGAGTTCTTCGACGCGCCCTCGGGCGGAGTGGGCGGGGCCGGCGGAACCTCCGGAAGCGGGTCCAACGAGAAAACCAGGAAGCTCGACAAGAAGATCATCCGCCTGTCGGAGTGCATTTCCATCCTGCCGGCCCTGACGGAGAGCTGTCCCAAAGACAACATGGCAGCTTTCTGTGTGGAGACCAACGACAAGACGCACGTGTTCGCCGCGGAGAAGAACGTCGCCAAAGACTGGATGGATACCATGTGTGACATCGCGTTCCAGGTATCCTTACACTTTCTCTCTCCTTAAGCTTACGTGTTTGTTCTGAGCCTGAATATGACCACGGCCTCTTTAGTTTGGAGGGAAACGCTGAAGGACAGCTAGTTCTAAATGTTGCTCTCAACTGGGATTGCAGCTTAATTCCTTTTGTTGTGTGACTTCCAAAATTTCCCACATGCCCCTGGTGTGTCTGTGCAGGCCTCAGCTTCTATTGTGTGCGCTGACACACACACACACATACACACACATGAACGTTACACATATTTGCAGAGAGGAAGCCGAGGGGGGAGTTTCCAGCAGGACGACTTCATCCGCTTCGTCCTCTGTCTTTATTCTTTTTCCTCTTTCCCCTCACTCACTATTTGCCCACTCAACCCTCCCCAGTGGACTGGAACGTTTTCTACACATAAACCAAAAAGAAAACTCCTGATTAACATACCATAAGAATCCTAATTTGCCGTCTTTCTCAGCCGGTTGACTATTTGTGTCTCTGCGTGTTGTTGTGTCAGCAGGGAGGCGGCGGCAGCAGCAACAGCACTGCTGCAGACTCCAATGGAGGAGCCCAGGACCTGCAGATGGCTGAAAACCTCATCTACTACTCCAGAGAGGAGGGTAAGGACTAAGAGAACTATTTTAGCACAGCAGATCATTAGAAATGAGGAGAATACAAGGAAAACCGAAGCAAAAACACGTCTGGCTTCTTCTCCTCGCAGTGAACGAGTTCTGGGTGAGCGTTCAGCGAACCGAAGCGTCGGAGCGCTGCGGGCTGGCCGGCAGCTACTGGCTGAAAGCTGAAAACGACACCTTAATCTTGAAGGAGCCCAAGACCAAGAGGAACGTTCTGGTGTGGCCCTACAAGCTGCTGAGGAGATATGGGCGAGACCGGGTGGGTGCCTGCGCTTATGAGACCAAAACATTATAATATTATCTTCAGGGATTAAAAATAGATCTCTGACGGATCTGACGAGTACAGGCAGAGGAAGTTTGGTGTGTTCAATTTCAGCCCAGTCTTCATCGATTGATTGTATTTAGGAGGTGCAAATGAGTGTGTGTGTGTGTGTGTGTGTGTGGTCAGGGCCTCGCTGTCACAGAGGATATCAATCTTTAGAGTCTGGTTGTTTTTGTGATACCTCAAAGCTTGAGACCAGTGGTTTTAAAAATGTGTCTAGACATGTTTAATTATACATGTGTCAAGACTGAGGTCTTGAGATGTGTCTGCACGTACGAGGTAAAAAGAAGATGCACTTCATCTCTAAACGTAGCTGCGTTTGTGGAAAAGAAAGCAGGGGAAGAGAGTGTGTGTATGAAGTAAAATTGGAACGGTAAGTGAAAGCAGTGAAGTGATAAAATAGATACGCTGAGAAAAGTGAAAAGTAAAGTTCAGTGGAAAAAGGAAGCAAGCTGCCGTCTATATTATAAATGACTTCTGTGACTAGTTTCCATTATTTCAGTTCCATTTTGTCATTTCTTCAGACGCCGCTGTATATATTTATTTAGTCTCGCTCTGCTCTCCTCCTCCCAGGTGATGTTCTCGTTCGAGGCAGGCCGACGCTGCGACTCGGGCCCCGGGAACTTCACCTTTGAGACCAAGCAAGGCAACGAGATCTTCTCGCTGGTGGACCAGGCCATCCAGTCGCAGAAGGTGCTGGTCGAGGAGCGCCACCTCAGCGTTGACCCAGACTGCCCTGCGTCGCTGCAGCACATACGCAACGCCGCTCCCAGCGGCGCGACGGCAGCGAGCGGAGACAGCAGCGGCAGCAGCTGCAGCAGCCGGGAGGCAGACGGCGATTCAGGCGGCAGCAAACCGGGCTCTGCCGATGGTGTGCTCGGGAAGAGGGAGGGTGGAGATGGAGGAGGAGGAGGAGGAGGAAGGGGGCAAGGCACTGCCGGAGGACTCAAGGGGAGGAGTTTACCAGAACCACCAGCCATGCTGGGGGGTTTGGGAGGTGGGGCGGGGCCGCCAAAGTCTCCCAGGGCACACACAGCAGCAAAAGCTCTTTCCTCAGCTGATGAACAGGCAAGTCTTTATTCTGAGCCAGCCGATTCGGTCCGCCTGCCTCTGCACGGCAGCGACTGCCTGTACTCCGACCCGGTGGACAGCATTAAAAGTCAAAGCCAAACCAGCAGCCCATCCACCGTGCCAGTGCCCCCCCCACGCCTCCGACCAGTAGGAGGAGACGAGGCCTCGGCGGGTGGCACCCAAGGGGATCACCACCTCGCGGGCAGCAACCACAGGAAGCCACCGGACTTGTACTCGCACGTGTACGACCGGATCAGCCTGGAGCTGAGCCAGAAAACGAGTGCGCTGGGTCTGAACGGGGCGGCGGGGGGAGGAAGAGGCGTGAACAGTAACAGGCGACCCCCAGGAGGTCAAGCAGAGGGGGCTTCCTCGCCTCCTGCTCCGCGTCCGGAGCACATATACGATGAACCCGAGGGTTGCGCCAAAGGAGGCGCGAGGATGCCCTCTAGTTCAGCGATGAGTGTTTATGACGAGGCGCGCTTGGAGCCCTACAGCCTATCAGGGTTGGAGGGAAATTACAGCAGCCCCTCCCACAAACACTCGCCTCCGCAGCTGGTCCCAAGCCGCGGCGCGCCGCAGCCTCCGGCTCCGAGGTGGCCCAAACCCGTCACCGCCCCCAAACCGGGCCGGGCCGCTTTTGGCCGGAAGGAGCCGGTGCCGCTGCCCCCCGGGAAACACGGAGGTCCTGGCAGTAATGTGAACAACAACAACAACAACATTTGGGTCGGAGGAGACGGGGCGAGGGAGCTGTACAGCAGAGTGTCGAAGCAGAAACCTCCATCTGCTAGTTCGTGGTACAACCAGCACCAGCAGGCACCGCTGAGGTCACCTGATATCATCTATGACAACTTGGGAGATGTTTGACATCCTTCTTTTTTTTTTTTTTTTTTTTTTACAGAGACTAAAAATGAAATGTTTATCCCCTTCGTGAGAAGAGGAGACTTGCTCCATGCCTTTAATCTTGCAGTTTTTTGTAGGGACTAAGCACATTTCTTCTTCTGTGGACTGGCAATAGTTGGACTGATTCATTCAGAGCAGATACGCTCAGAACTATGAGAACATGACGGCTGCATTTTGAAACATGGAGTGCAACTATTGTAGGGCCACCCTCTCTCTGTGTGTGTGTGTGTGTGTGTGTGTGTGTGTGTTTGTTTGAGAAAGAGAGAGTGTTTGCATGGTCAAACCCATAACTGGAGTACCAAGCCACTGTGTGGTTGGAACAAACCACTTCACTTGAACACACACACACACACACACACACACAGAAAGCATTTGGATTTGCCAAAAAGGAGCCCGGCCTACAGGCTTCACTCCAACAGGCTGAGAGAGCGGCTTGGCTCTGCTTTTTCAAAATGTCTGTCGTGCTGATGAAGTAACTGGGAAACATGTTTTTGCACTTCTTAGGTTTGGAGCTTTGAGGCTAGGACTTTACCAAAAGGAGCTTTTTTTTTTCTTTCTTTTCTCTGTTTGTGTTTTCTGGACTCGTGTATCATCCTAGATCCCAATAAATCAGGGAGACTTCCAACAAAAATCAACCCAGGACACTAATATGCGACGAAGTTGCATCTTAAGATCCTCATCAATGTAAAAACATTGTTGCTACTGTGTTGGGGGAAGCATACAAAGTGGATCTTGAAACCAGACATAAATGAATCATAAAGAGGTGATGGGGTCACATGTGGGCTTCGAGTTACAGAGGTGACTTCCCACACAAGAGAATATCATAGAATCCCTTACGTTTCTATGCACAGACTAAATATGAAACTAATCAATCCCCTGCAATGTGTCAGTATGTGAATGAATGTGTCAGAATCAGCTGTGCTGTCTGTAAATATAACTATTAATAAAAACGGTTCCAAAAAGATTAAAAAAAAGGTTCTCCGCAGTTCGATAAGTAAAGCAAGAGAAGTCCCCTCATTGCTCCATCCCGACTTCCCCTCAGTGTGTCTGTCCCGATCAGACAGTTTATTAATGTTTCAAAGACTTTCTGTTCTGGACGGTCCAACGGTCTGACCTCACCCTCCGCTTCCCTCTCTCCGCCACGCTCTGTTTTTGTTGTTTCAGTCGGTTTCCAACCACTTAATCACGCCGCTAAAGTGGAACCTCGAAAATAAGAAGCAAAGCCTTTCTTTTCTCTCTCGTCCTTTCCTTTCCTTTCCTTTCCTTTCTCCCTCTCCGCATTAATTCTGTTGTTCGGTTGCTCCGGTGACAGTTAGCCGGTTTGTGCCGGACACGCCGTGCATTTTAACTGCAGAGAGATACCGTAAGAGGAGGGCAGGAAAAAGGGGACGAGGTGGGAAGAAATAAGGGTATAAAAGCCTTTAACTGACATGTTCAAGAATGCTGATTGTGCGGGTGTTTATCCTGAGCTGAGGTTGACGAAAGAGGGAGAAGAAAAAGACTCAAAGGCGCAGAAAAGAGATGGAAAAGATGGTGACACGATGAATGCTGGCTGGATGGACCTGTCTGTGTCTGGTTGGCTTGAATAACAGGTACAGACTGTTCCCGTCGCTGCTCTTTATCCCCATCATCCCTCTTTAGCCCTTTCTTTATTTACCCACCTGCTGCTGGAGTACTTTCGGGACAGGAAAATCCTCCAAAAGTAACTTGATTACATATTAAGGCTCAATTTCCTAACTCGTCTCCGCCTCCTCCCCCCTCCTCCTCCTCCGTCCTTTCAGACAGAGTGGGGGGCAGAAAAACAGAAAGAGAAAGAGTGAGGACAAACTTCTGTCTTTCTCATTAAACTCTCTGTGAACCCATCGGAAAAAAAAGAACCATAGTACACACACACACACAGTACATGGTGGTGTTTTCATACTGTCAACATTTATTTCTTCAAGATGGCTCAACACTTCCTCATTGGAAAATCCAAAACAAGCCGCTTACACATTTACAGTCGAAGACTTTGCCCAATTTCTGCTCATAAAGTGAAGTGCAAACAGCTGAGGGTGAATTCTTGAATCTGACTGCTGTTTCAGTGGCTGTTATTGCGCTTCATCTCAAATGACTTCAGTGCCATACATTTTGATCCGTATGTACAGAATCAGCAAACGACAAAACGTTTTTTCAATGAGCTGTACAGACACTTGTAGGCAAATAACTGGGTGGAGACAGACTGGCTGTTTCCCTGTTTCCAGGCTTCATGCTAAGCTAAGCTAACCCTCTGCTGGAGGTATAGCTTCATATTTACCGGTCAGACGCGAGAATGTTAAACTATCCGGGCTACTCCAGCGATTTTGTATTTGACCTTTATGAATTTTGGGGATTCCAGACAAAAGAATTGGTCAGAAGCCCACGTGACAGAGGCTGAGATATTCTGACTTTTTGGTGCTCCGAAAACACTGGATCCTACATTTCCCATAATGCAACAGATAGCATATTTTTGTTGGACCCTCTCTGCACGATAACATGCCCACGTCTTTCAAACTATTCGCAATGCAGGCTTTCTATTATAGATGTGGATGATATAATCTTGATGACATCATTATCCAGAAGACAAAAGACGTTTTTGCTTTGACATTTGTCCCCCCTTTAAGGTATGTTGACACTGACATCATTTATATTGGTTTCAATGAAGAGTTTCAGTGTCTCGTGGTGGTTTGAATGCGGTTTCTAAAGACCGTAAACACCATGGGAGCAGCGGCATCAAGAACAAACATATTGACGGATTACAACGTCATAAAAACACATTTGGTGTCGGCTGGAAGCGGTTCAGAGCTACACAAAGCCCTCCTGTGCTTTCTGTCACCTCCTCTCGCCTTCCTTCCCTCACATTTCTCTCCTCATCTGCTTTGACCTTTCATGCATCTGCAGAACCGCTCAACTGACAGCCTGATCACTGATGAATGTGTGTGTGTGTGTGTGTGTGTGTGACAGCTTATACTGTAGGCGAGTGAGAAACCTACAAAAAGGCCTGCTGCTGTCAAGTGTGTTCAGTTTATGGTTTGTCAAGGTTGGACAATGTGTCATGCATGTTGCCATATCCCCATGTGTGCATTCCTGTGAGTGTGTGTGTGTGTGTGTGTCTGTGTGTGCTCAAGGTTGGGAGCCTTATACTGAAAGCATATCAGAGACCTCACAATAGTTTCAGATCTACTTCTGTGTGTTTTCACAGTTTTTGGACACGCTTAATGTTTGGCTGCAGGACACAGAAAGAACAAGAACACTGGATTTGAAAAAGTGGGAATTTATTATGACGAATGTTGAAATAAGAGCCACTTGAATACAGATTAGACACAATGACTTTACAGACACAGCTGGACTTGCGTGCGTGTTTGTGTGTGTGTGTGTGTGTTTTGTTTTTCTGGCCACATGGCGCTATCTTCGGCCAGACAGTTTTATCTGCAGGTTTGAGGTCTCTGCATGTCTGCCAGCAGACGTGTCTCACACACACCTACGCACACACACAGCTTCGACTATTATCGCAGCAGTCACAGTCTTCCTGTCCTCTTCTCAGTCTGTCCTCGGCATCGTCTTCTTTCCGTCACGGTCTCTCTCTCTCTCTCTCTCTCTCTCTCTCTTTTTTTTTTTTTTTTTAAAGGTCATGTCAGACTTACTGAAAGAGAACAGGATCAAGAGGCACTGAAAGCAGGCTTTACACTAAAAGGTGCAGGCTGGACTGTCTTTACATGCTGGGAAACAAATCTCCACCACCTTTTTTTTTAAGATTAGTTACAAAACTTTGTCTCAACTTGTCACAGCTTTGCCTCGTAAACTTCCAGAGCAGAAAAGGGAGAGTAGCTGGCTTAACGTCCGTAGAGTTGTTTCATTGGCGTTGTTTGGGGTTCAAATAATAATATAATATAATAAGTAATATAATAAGTGCTTGACACAAGGCAAATATTTGATCGCTTTCTGTCTGATGACGCCTTTAATCCTGCATTACCTGACTTTTTAGCCGCTTCGGGGCAGTGAAACAGTCTGCAAACATCATTTATCACCTTGTAAAATGATTGATTGGTGCAGCTTTTATGTAAACCCGGAATGGATAATTGTAGAAAACTAATCAAACAACTGCGATTCTTAATGACATCTGCCACTATTTTGTATCTGCTAAGTCTTGTTAATGTTACACTTTATTACATAACTTGTAAACCACATGTGTTGAGACCCCGCTTGTTTCGAATCTTGTGAGAATGTCCCCCCCGCCCCCCCAGCGAGCTGAAACTCGGCTGCATTTCCTCTTTCTGTTTGAACATCGAGGTACACGAAATATGGAAATGTGAGGTCTTTTGTCTTGCGCACATCGGAAGAGGGTTTGTGTGCTCTGCCCTCAGACGCACCTGAAACTGTCCGGTTTCCTCTCGACTTTGCAGACCACCAGATTGTATTTTTAGCTCTGCGTGACCTTCTGACACCGACTAAAGCGGTAACTCTGCTCTGCAAAATGTGCACAAAAAAAGTTCATATTCTGATTCTGCCTCATAATCGGCAAATCAGATTTTTCAGATTTTTTTTCTAGACTTCCTAGAACCGCGTAGGATTACGGTCCAGGTCCTGCAAACCCCGCTGCTGACTTCACCTCCTCACTTCCTCACAAAGATGCACTTCCTCTTTTCTGTTCTCACCCGGCTCTGCCGGACTGTTCTCCTGCATAATGAATTGTGACTCTTTGTGTGTGTGCGTTCCCGCTCTGTTCGCCATGCGTGTGTACATCGCGGTTGGCCACTGAGGACAATCGCAGGAAGGAGACAGTGTGTCACAGCTCGGGAGACAGATACACAGCCTGACGGTTTTCTTTTGTTCTGGAGATAAGATGGTACATTGAGACGAAGAGCAACGCAGCGTTTGGAAATGGCGAAAGCCAAAGTCCGTGCTGACTGATGCATAAACATGTGTTCACTGTCTGCAAAAGGTCACCTCTCCATCCTCAGGTCATGAGGAATCAAAAAGTAGGAGACAGAATCAGTATTATCTGGTGAATGCCCGCCACAGACTAGGTGCTGGTCATGCCAATGACATATATATATATAATATATATATATATATATACTGTGAAGTAGCCGCATCGTGCGTGTCAATGCAGAACTGGACTATTTCTAAGAAACAGAGAAGCTGGCGCAAACTCAATATAGCTGCCACATTATGCGACAAGCCAGAGGCCACAAACGGGCCGTCCTTCCAAGAAGAGACTATACAAGGTCACACTCGGGTAACTTTTCACAGTCCTAGCAGCCAGGGGAGGTTTCATACAGTGCCAGTGTGCTGCGGGTGGAACAGTAGGTGGTCAAGGGTTAAAGGTGGTTCGATAAATACCCTCTCACCAAAACCACCAGAACTTTAGAGCAATTTATAAACTGTTAATGAACAGAATATGTGCAGTTTCCTGACATCACCTCGTGGCTTTTTGGGGGGTTGGTGATGGTCCGCATAGATGATCGACAGATCTCTGCGATGAATACAACAAAAAAGGGACCACAATGACCGCAAAGGTGAGTCTAATCTTTAACATGTTGTCTCTCTGCGGGCGAACCAGTGGGTGTTAAAGGTGATGAGATGCTTTTTAAAGCAAAGGTTAATCCTCCCACCAAAATGTCACTCAGTGACAGTTTATTAAGCCACAGTGTTACAACACACATCTGAGAGAAGTTCAACAAACACATAAAACATTTATAAATGTGGAGAAGATCTTGAAATGACACAGCAGCAGAAATATCACCGATACCGATGCACATAAGTGACATTTGATTCGATTTCCTGTGCAGCTCAGAAACGGTCAACACGAACAACTTGTACGCTGAACAGGAACCCGAGTGAGTCAGCGATATGAGATAAGGGTGTTTGTGTGGCGGAGTCGTAAAAACAACAAAGAACTTTCTTGGAAAACAACGGCTGAGCTGCGGGTGAAAAAAACGTGTCAAGACGCTCTGTAACAATTCTGCTCCGAATACATTCGCGAACATAACTTTTGTCAACTGATGCTTTCGCCTCATTCATCTGGTGACATTTAACGCCGAGGAGTGTGGCTGATGTCTTCCCAGTTAAAAAGGAGGATCGTTGGCTTCAGCCTTTTGACCTTTTTTTTTGGGAGGGAGAGAGAGAGAGAGAGAGAGGCCGCTGTTGTTCTATTTGAACAAATGTATGAAAATCACACACGTTGACCCAACTCGCGATGGATTGAAAAGAAAGTGGTGAGAGAGAGAGAGAGAGAAAAGGGAGAAGCGGGTAAAATGTCAGTGGGCAGATTTTGGAGGTCCGCTCAAATTCTCCTCGCAGACAAAAGGATCGTTGTGGATGTAATCAATGAGGAAGTCCTGTGACATCACAGCGTCACGACGCCATTGGGTAGTCCCTAATGCTAGAAGGTTCAACAAAGGGGGTGGAATGGCGGGAGACTGATTAAGCGTGTGTGTGTGTGTGTGTGATAAAGCTGCTTGACGAGGAATAAATTAATAATAGTGACGATGGATGTGTCCAACCAACTAATGTGTGCGTATGAGCGCGAGTCGGAAATGTTTCTTCGTCACAACCCTTGCGGTGTCAACTTTAAAGCGCAAACTGCAGTTTCTTCAATCACTTTTCTCTCGCTCCCCCCCCACCCCCCCCCACACCCTCACGCCGCCTTTTCAACCCCCGGCGAGAGAGCTCGCTGTGGGGGTGAAGGAGAGCAGAGAGGCCCCTCTGTCTGCCGCTTTATTCTCTGTCTCATTAAAACAGTGCGGCTGTGTTCAGGCCGGGGCTTAAGGGCAAAATGGAAATGGAATGTGCATATGTGTGTGTGTGTGTGTGTGTGTTTGTCTACAAGTCAGTCTGTACTACGACTGCAGCATGGCTGCTTTATTATTATGAATCATAATTCCGTATGTTTCCGCGTGCTAGTCGATGTGCTCCAACACAAAGAAAATACCCCGACTACGTCCTTTAATCTCCCTCTGATCACCGCCCACCTTCTGTGGTTTCTTTTAACTCTGTTCCTTCCCTCCATTTTTAGACTTCCATTGTCCTTCTATTTCCCTTCTTTTCATCTTTTCTCCCGCCATTTTTGTTTTATTGCTCACGGTGTGTCTGTGTGTGATTTGGAAGCTTTGCTGCCTCAGCAGTCTAAAAGGTGGCAGCAAGACGAAACTTTCCTCTCTCTCACACACACACACACACACACACACACACACACACACACACACACACACACACACACACACACACACACACACACACACACACACACACACACACACACAGAGGTTTGTTAAAAACAGATCTAGCTAATACCGTTTGTGTGGGGAGAATGAATAGAGATGAATTAAAGTATCAAAAGAAGCAGTAACCGCCCAGAGTCGAGTGCAGAGTAATGTGTGTGTATTGTGTTTACATTAGTGTGTCCTTCCCTCCTTTACAAAGTCTTAAAAGTCTTTATGAGCTGCCCGATTACTCACAAACTTTACAAAAAGGGCCGATTAGCCAAACGTGTGTGTGGGTGTGTGTGTGCTGACTAAGCTGTACTGTAGTTCACTGGAAAAGTGTCAGGTCAGGATGCTGGAGGACTTCATAATGTGTGTGTTGAATGACACGTTGAGGATGCCCCCACACCGCCTCCCCTCTCTCTCTCTCTCTCTCTCTCTCTGTCACTGTGTTGCTCTCTCAGCCCTTTTTTAGTTTTTTTTGTTTTACTGTATTACCATGGAGTCATCTTCATCATTGTCTTGCTCCTGTCGAGTAGGGGCCGGGGCCCGACGGTGCCCACTGCTGCTGCTGCTGCTGCTGAGGAGCGTCAGAGCCGGACGAGAAGCCTTGGCAGGAGGGGGTCCCAGGGAGGAAGAGGAGGAGGAGTGGGAGGAGGAAGAGGGCAGGGGAGCCACAGTGGCCCTGGCCTTGCTGTTCATTCCCAGTTGGCGGCCATGGTTTTGTGGCTGTGTAGGGACAACACACAGCCTTTAAAGTTCAAGTTTAGGTCTTAAAAAACACTTAATTGAATAATGCAGTCTGAGCTGTCAGTTCTTGCATCAATGAGACAGAAAAGAAAATCATAGAGTGAGATATAAAAAAAGGAAGAGGAGGAAGCAAGCACATACAAACACTATGGTAAGACTTAGGTTCCACTGTAGTGAATAAAAAGAGAGCGTGCCAGAGAACACAAAAGCAGAGCCGACCAGCAGTTTGTCCGTTCTCCCGCTTTAGTGAACTATTTGCATGTCAGCAGCCTTATCAACCCCCGATGAGTCACAGGGCCAACGGCTACACACTCTGAGGTCACAGCAGGCCTCGCGTGACGAAGCAACGTGGAAAAGCTCAATGTTAAGGTCTTTCAACGTGTAAAAAATGGACACCGAGGTGGTGAAATTCAAGTATATTATGAGTTATTTTCCAGTAGTTTAATTGTTGTCAGACTTTTCTGAAATGGAAGAATTTCTTCTTCTTCACAATAGACGATCAGAAAGTCCTGGCTGGTCAGATGAAAAATAAAACAAAAGAAAGATTCACGACATGATCTGTTTCTGTCAAAAACACACAGTAATTGTTTGACTCGATGAGATCATCTCATCTCTTCCTGTATTACAGCCACGACAGAGTGTAACCACGTACATGTACTCCAGCACTGTGCTGAAGTACATATTTGAGGTACATTACTTACAGTATTGCCATTTTACACTACTTAATATTGAATTATGAATGCTATATATAATATAACAGTAAAGGGTGGATGTTTCTGCAAAAGGAGTTTACCTTTAAAACTTTAAGTACATTTTGCTGATCGCTGACTTCTACTTGATTTTAAATGCAGGATCTTAGCAACATATGTTTTTTTTAATTATTTTGTTTAAATGAATATGATAAACATATTACATAAAGGGCTGGTTTCTGTTTACGTCTGTGTATTTATGCACCAAACTGGCTGCATACGGGTAAGTGCCGCCATCTACTGAGTAAATGCAGAAGTGAGACGTGAAGAGGAAGTTTAATTAGTAAAGCACACACTCTCCGCACACGACCTTAATGAGCATCATAGAAGCATTCTTCCTGCTCTGTCTTATCAACTTCCCTCGTGTCATAATCCTTGTGCTCGTGCAGCACATTCATGACCTTTACACGGCCATAAAGCTGTGGAGTTTACCTGCCGCGGCTGCCTGCTGGCTGTGGTTTTAGGGCCCTCTAGTGGTTGAGCCTGGTCTCTGTGGGCGGCTGCCGGCTGCAGCCTGGAATCAACCATCACCAACAGCATGTCAGCACAGACCTCCGCATCCGAATGACTCCACTGTTGTAACACCAGCACAAGGCCCAGCACAAAAACATGTGTTTGCATCATATTTCCATCCTGGGTCTGACCTGTATGGGTATCGTGGCTGCGAGAGCAGGCCTCGGCTCCTGAGGTGCTGGTACAGGTTACTGCTCAGAGACAGAGGGTTGAACACACACTCCTCGTCCAGCTGAGTGAGACAACCCTGGCGGAGAGAACAGACAGAAAAACAACCATCGTTTTAAATGTCTGGACGTCTCTTTGTGGAGCTACGCACATACAAGGCTGTAGCCTGTCCATAATATACACGATACACGACTGTTTCAGTCTAAAATGACATAAATCTTGAAATAATTTATCATCTCCAGGCGAAAATAGCAAACTAATTTAATAAGAAAAAAACAGAACTTTGGGATGTTTTATCACAAACACCAGGAGATGGAGCCAGAGCAAGGTACGGCGGTCCAATGGGAACAAATGCCAGCGAGGGGTGGTAATAGATGCTCAGAAGCTCCCCCGCCACATGCTTCAATCATGGGGAGCACCAGCTGTAGCTGATCTCCAATCAGCCCAGGACGGGAGAGGAAGGTGGAGAGGACTGACCTGCTGTGGACCTCTCTCACAGTCAAGTGGCACACTTCTTAAAGAACCAAGCCAGCTTTAGAGTTGTGGATGCATCTCTCTACTGCTACTCTCTAGGTCACCTATCCACCTGTATAGTGTGCACGGCATCGGGTGCAGGTTCCTGAGTGGAGACGGTTAGAGAGCAGGGCAGCAGCAACTCTCTGGAGACCACAGGCTTCAGAAGCAGGGAGAGGGACGGGGATGGCTGGAGGACGTAGTGGGAATACACACCTGTGTTGTGTACACACACACACACACACACAGGGCATGTGAGTGCACTGAGGAGGAAGGATAATTCACAACATTACTCTCTCTTTCTCACACACACACACATGGACCTGAGCCTCCAGCTGTAGACCTCTGTGCAGGCTCCACCTGAAGCAGCAGGAACAGGTCACGGCTCTGAAAGAGGGGAGAACAAGACTGACATCAGGAACCAGGAACCTGGTTTCCTGTTGACAAAAATGTCTACATTGTCAAAAATAAATTGCGAACAAAGACGAACAAACTGGACGCATCCACACACCCTGAGAGCGTGGCAGAGAGCGTGGAACAGGTTGTGGTTGGTCTCCATTTCATCCCAGTCCAGCTGCCAGCAGGTGGTGGGGCGGAGCACCAGCGGCAGGCCGTACAACACACTCTCACACACTCCGTCTGCACGCAGAGTCCTAAAACACACACGCACACACGACCTTGGTTAGCATGCGGCCTCCATGCTGTCTCCAATTAGAAAAATTAAGAAAAACACTTTGTGAACTTGTTCATCGGGTGTGACCGCTGGGAAGCTTTATGTCCTAGAAGACGTCACCCGTCCTCTCTCAGCTCCCCGAGTCGTTCTTTGAGCAGAACACCGTCTGTCTTTAAACGCACAACAAATCATCACGCGCACCGACACAGAGGATGACATCACCCCCCCGCCAAAGATGGACGTGTTAGCGGCGTGACCGTCCTCCAGCTTCATTTACACCTCGCCGCTGTAAATCATGACTCATCAGTATGTAAAGCACACACACACACATACACACGGAGCACAATAACCTTCGGACCGACCGGCATGCAAAACACACACAGACACACAATTTCATTTGACTCGATGCACTTTGATCAGCTAGACGAGAAGGCTGCAGGGCTTTTAGACGGTACGAGATTTGATTATATTCACCATAATTCACTTTTGGTGCTAGGTCCGGTAAAAACGAATCGTTTTAGGATCATGTTGTGTCCTGGCTTGATGTATATCTACCTACTTTATCAGTAACGTGTGTTAAATTACCAGACGGCACCAACTTACACAACTCAGCCAACCGCCATCTGTGCATGAAGACCAATTCAGATGTATTAAATGACTTAATGTATTTTAATACTTTGTTTTGTGTTTGTTGGTTGGTAGAATGAGTTTTTACTGACTAATAAAACATTTACCATCATATCTTTTTATTCCTTGTAGCCAGTGTTGTTGCCTGTTTATCGCTGTCCTTCCCTTGTTTACCACAGTGTCCCATGAGTTTCTACTATAATGAGACAAAGAAAACATTTCCTCGCAAACAAGTTAAGGAAAGTTCCCGACTCGCTTTTATGAAGCATGGAGACATTTTTGGGCCCAACTCCAGTTGTTTTGAGTATTTTTCCAGAATCGGAGCAGAACAAAGCAGACTCTGATGTGATGGGAGAGTTTCATGTGAGAAATATTCCACGAGTCCCTCGCTGTCAGAATGGAGCCATTCATAGACAGACAGGGTTTTACTGGACATGTCACACACACACACACACACACACACACACACACACACACACACACACACACACACACACACACACACACACGCTTCATCTCTCCCTCACTCCAACAACCTAAAAGACAAGGAAGCGTGGATGTGAGTGGAAAAATGTTGCATAATGAATATGTTCATCTGTACTTCTGCCACAGAGTTTGTTTGCTCATTTGCGCTCATATATCAGAAACAACTGCACGACTATTAAACAATAATGCCAAATGATCATCAGCGTGGTTAGACTGCAGCATCATGTTACGCTCAAACACGTGCAAAAGGTGGGACAAAAGCATCAACTTGTGGCATGTGGCTTTGAATCAAATCACCTTTAATGTTGTGTTGAAAAGGAATATAACCAGGAACCAGAAGAGGAATATTTCAGCTCTAGTATTTTGTTATTCTCTTTAAGTGAAGCTCAAAAAGCCTGTGGATGGATCTGAGTTGAAAGCAGTAGAAGTTGACTTTTTCATGCATCTGGCTTTTAGTAGGAAGCCCTCAGCCTCTTACTTGATTGCTTTCAGTCTCCGTGGCGGTTGGCCCTGATTGGCTAGTCCCTTCGCGAGAGGCAGGAAGTCCCGGACGCTCTCGGTCTCCACTCCCAGGTTGGGGCTCAGGGGGATGAGTGCGGGGCTTATCAGTCGCTCCTGCATGTCACACTTCACACACACTTACACGGGGGGGGGGGGTGAGTCACGGTGAGTATGAAGAGACATCAGGCCTTACTGTGTCTGTTTGTGTGTAGAGAGAGAGAGAGAGAGAGAGCTGCACCTGGAGCGGGTTTATCCAGCGGGCTGGGCAGCAGGAGGTGGAGGTGCTCTCTGTCTCCCCCCTGCTCTTGAAGCCACGCCTTCAACACCGTCTCCATGGTGAACACGCTGTTCTCCACCCGCTGCAGGTCGACCTCGGTTCCCAACATCAGAGAGTCTGAAGGCGGACAAACAGACAAACGTCAATAATGGATTAAAGGTAGACTCTGCAGACAGACTAACTGCACTTTAGTCTGTTTTTCACAGACACCAGTTGCTAAAATACACTCCATTTTCATCTATGACCACTAGATGGAGGCCAAATCCAATGAATTGAATCCTATAGTATGGCCTCTGTGACTCGATAGACACTTAAGGTTCTGAGGGCTTCAGTGTCTCTGGATCATCCAAAACCCTTCTTGAGATTGACTGCATGAGAACGCCGAGCACTGATTTCCTGAGGGGAAGAAGTAGGGCTGCCTTTTGGATGTGAACTGACCATGCAGAGAAAAGGCAGCCTGTATAGCGGTCTAAAATCGGTTGCTTTTATGGCTCTTTTGAAGACGTTAACGCAAATCTCTGTCTCTCTTCTCTAATGTTCCCTAGTTCGCCTTATCCCAGTTGACAGAAAGCAGCTACACGCTTCTCCTCTCTTTGCCCGCTGACTTCCACTTATCATTACAAACAAAGAAAAAGACCTGGCACGCCCTCCTCTCCTGCTCTCCCTCCGTTGTCATCCCCCCAATGTCCATTTGCTATCGCAAACTAGACACAAACCTTACCGAGCGCCCCTCTTCTATCTGGTGTTTAATAGTTAATGACCCATCAGGAGATAACTAATGGGACTAAAGGGAGAGGAGAGGATCAGGGTACAGAGGGAGGAGAGGCTGACGGAAGGGTGTGTGTGTGTGTGTGTGTGTGTGTGTGTGTGTGTGTGGGGGGGATGAGACCGAGAACGAGCGCACAGACGATGGATGAAGAGCAGACAAAGTATTTAAACTCTCCCTCTGCCGGGAACTTTTAGACAGAAAATGAGAAACTTTAAATTCCTAGAATAAAATATGCCTTTGCATGTACTTTCATCCGTCATCTACAGTACGGAAGCTATTTTTGGGTTCTGGGCCAAAGTTTCCGAAAGCGCCTCATCCAGAAAGAAGCACTTCTGAGGGGGAAAGAATTGTGTTTGCTGACGGACGTTTGTAGTCAGATCCCCGCTGAGTGAAGGCGAGAAGGAAGAAGGAAAGGAGAGGAAGAGAGAAGATTAAGAGGGTAACAAAGCGCGTAGTGGCACTTCTGATGTACAAGTTCTCCTTTGATCTGTCAAAATAAGCATGTAAAGTCAAGATACTTTGCTTTCAATCCTGACACTCAGCTCACTCTTACACCAACATGGATTATGGAATTCTCTGACACTTCGAAACATAAGACCTGCGTCCTTCTGCATATAAAGGGAAGAACTGGATCGATTCACATTAACCCAAAACAGTTAAGACAGAGAGAGTCGCATCAGCAAAAAGCTAAGATAAGGGACCTAACAAGGACTATCAATGGAGGAGGACAGCGAAGAGAAAGGAGTGATGTGCTCTTGCCTTTAAGGAAATTGTAATGCAGAGAGATGGAGGAAAGCGAGTTAAATCAATGGCCATTCCCTGAGATAATGTCTGTCTGGGGGATAGGAATGGAGAGAGGAGGAGGAGGCAGAGTAAGAGGGAGAGGGAGAGAGGGATACTAGAGAGAAAGACATATGGTAGTTGGTGTAGAGGGGAAAAAAGTATAAATTACACAGAGAGAAAGAGCAGGAGGAGGAAGGACAAGATGAGATAGGGAGGAGATGGATGGGTATGGTGGGTGAGGAATGACTTCGGAAATGCTTGTAATTAGACCGCTGAGTGTGTATCTGTGTGTGAGACAGAGAGTAGATAAAGAGAGAAGAAGATAGGGGAAAAAAGGGCTTCTCAAAGCAACGTAAATAACTGTGTGCGTGTGCGTGTGTGTGTGGATTCCACAGAGCAGCACATTACCGAGTGAGGAGGTCAGGTGAGAGCAGTTAACCTCGACGTGCAGTGAGACAGAAAAGCAGCTGAAGGGATGCCGGACCGCTGCCTGCGTCAGGCCCAGCAGGCTTATCTGACTCCGCGAGGAATGTGTTCACTCAGCGAAATGAACCCCCCCCCCCCCCCCCCCCCCCCCCCCCCCCGCAGATGTCTCTCTCTTTGCTGAGTTCATTAAGTGTGTGTTTACTGTATATGCGAGATTCGAAAAAACAAACAATTCTGTGTTATCACTCGTCCCTCACGACACTATCTCTCCATGCCTCTCGCTTTCCCCCGTCTCTCGCTCTCTCTGGTGCAATAAGAGGTTAAGACACGATTGAACCCTGGCTGATATTGATCAGATATATTTCGGGGTCAAAGGAGCAAAACAGTAGATAAACACTTTTGATCTCCTCTAAATTCACAGTAAAAGCCTCCAGGTGTCTTTGCCGCTTTCTGCTCCTCCCTGCAGCATTAGTGGACTTGTTTTATTGAAGCTCCGTTAATCCAATTAAGAGAGTTTGGGTCTTAATGGCAGGAACCGAGTACCCGCTGCTGACTCATCACATCCCTGGAAACACGCATCCTTTAAAAAAGGACGGCTGCTAATGCCTCGCCCCCGTCTCCTCTCTGTCTCCACCTGCTTAATGATCTGAGAGAGTCTTTCCTGTCCAGATGACTCATTTATGATTCCAGATGTGGAGGGATGTTGACGCACACCTAAGGCACAACATATTTAGGATTCACCTCCACACACATGCACAGAAATAACCGCAACAAGTTGATTAGATTAAAATGAAATGACTTTGCTGTCATTTCCCCGGAGACGTTTTTTTTCCCGGTGTTGATAAATGGACTGTTTAGCATTTTCAGTGAAGGTTGGGTTATTTTATCACCTCTGCCTGTAGCGTACGGCAGTCAGTTTAGATTTGAAAACCGCCCGCGGGAAATAACATCAATATTCAATCTGTAATTCAAAATTGTGCTCAAATTAATGTGATCAATGTACCTGTTAGATCTCATTTGTGGACTTTTTGGAAAGGTGAGCTACAAGGAGGAATCCACCTCACTGGCTACGACCATGTATGTCTCATAAAACCCTAAAAGACATCTGTGTATCTGTTTGTTTCTCCACAACCAGATAGTCTTATCTTTTATGTTGGTAATAACACATTCCTTATTTTCCATTATTGCCGTTGTTGTCCCTCTCTCCGTCCGTCCCCCCCCCGGCCCCTCGCCCGGTAATGGTTCCTTTTACTGTCTGTGCGTCAGAAGAGTGCATCGTCCTCATGACCATCAACCAATGTAACATTAGCTTGTGTGTGTGTGTGTGTGTGTGTGGGTGGGGGACTGCGGTACCACAAGAGGAAGCAGACCCTGTTTTCACTCGTCCATTTAGATATGGATCGGCTTTTACCCGGAGCAGATAATGGACACTGTGCTAGTGTAATGGTGGGGATCTTCACCATTACATTGTCTTAGAATGTTATGGAGAACATACATAGTATATATATATATATATATATATATATCCCATCTACACACCTGTTCCCACTTCCCTCGTCAGCTCTGCCCTGGCCTCGACTTCCTCCCCCTGCATCTCATTCCCTCGTCCCGCCCTCTCCACATATACCGTGGAAATAAGCCAGAATTATCCTTTCAGGTTTAATAACGTAATGCCCTTTCTTACTGATGGCTTTATCTAACTAGTCTCATCCTTCACTCTCAATTTCCGCAGGTAACTCTCATGTAATCTAAATAAAAGTGTCCTTACTTGGCACCAATGTGTCACTTTGATACGTTGGTGAGGCGTGTCCCCGACACAGACTTCACAGAGCGTACAGAAACATGAAGGCAGCATTCAGATGTCTGTCTGCGGAGTTCCCTCTGACATATCCATATTTCACCAACAGAGCGACACACTGTCGGCACACACACACACACACTGACACACACACTGACACACACTGTCCTTGTCTGTCAGTGTGTCTGTGCGAGCAGCAATGATGAATAGCTCGTTGATGTTTTTCGAGACTGTGACACATAGGACATTGATCGTCTGGTCTGAAACACTCGAGACACCAGCGGCTGTGTGACCTAATTGCCTTTCAGTCACTTCTGATAAAGCCATGCGGTCGGGGGGGGCGATTAAAGCAGATGGACACATGAAAAGGACAAGAGGACGAGGGGGAAACAACAGCGCTGTTATCTGCTCGTCATCACTGAGGACAGAGGAGAAAAAACAGAAAAGATAAGATGAAAATGACTTTAGAGAAGGTCAAAAAAAGTACTCTTATGATGACTCATTGGTTGTTACCACATCTTTGGTGCTTGAAATTATGTATAAATAAAAAGATTGAAATATATTTGGATACAAAATCAATCCATAAACGTGAGTGAAGTCCCTCAATATTCCTGCTTTGAATTTGCGCCGCTAATAACGGCGTTACCCGTAGGCTACCGCATATCTGTCGCTCGCTAAACACGAACAGCAAACTTATCATACAAACCTGTTGCAGCCTAAAAACAATCCTGTTACAGTGAGCTCAACAGAGAGAAGTCAAGTGATTCCAGGAGATCAACTAACTGCCTGGTTTCAAGCAGAATCTGGAAATGGGTGGAGGAGAGGGACACAGAGAGGAGGAGAGGAGGAGAGGAGGGCAGCGTGGACGACTTCTTTGAAGCGCTTGAAAAAGAGGATGAGAGGAGCTCTGCAGACGGTGTTCATGGAGGCACATCAGAGAGGAGAGAGGGGAACCAGGAAACATGACTGAAAATGAGATGTCGACTTTGTTACGGAGGTATACTTTGGGGACCGAGCGACGACAATGGTTTGTATCAAATAAAAGTATTCTAGCTAAGAAGAAAAGAGTACACTTTCCAGGAATCAGCAGAAGCCCAATCTCAAGGAGGTAAGATGATGGCGACAGAGCTGTAAAACAAGGCGCAGAGAGGAGACCAGAGCTGGGTGGGGTGATTGGAAAGGCGATAGGAAATAACAACCCTTTTTAGAAATTACCTTGTTTTCCTTAAGGGCCTTGAAAGGCGAGATGAGAGAGACTCACGGTCTATCTGTGTCTGCTCAGATACAGATAAAGAGGACCCGAAGAGAGACAGACGAGCAGCGATGTTGTCCTTTTACCGTCGGTGGTTCGAGGGATAGAGAGAAGGCGGAAAAGAAGAAATGTGATGGAAATAGAGGAGGAAGTGAGAAGCGATCGAGAGCGAGAAGAGGAAGAGTGAGTTTGTCATTACAGAAGAGATGAGAGAGCGATACGTCTTTGGGAGATCAGACTTAATCACACTGAAGATGTAAGCTAACCGCAGGCCAATGAAACAGAAGTGAGAAATTAAGACTTTAATTGCTGTTTTGTGATGATAAGATGGTGGAATATTTTTGGCAGTAAAAAAAACATTCAGCGTATATTCTAGCAACACTAGAAACAACAAGCTAAGACGGCAAACACGGTAAACGCTATGCCTGCAGAACACCAGCATGTTAGCATGCCGGTGTTAGCATGCCGGTGTTAGCATGCCAGTGTTAGCATGCCGGTGATGCCTCCATGACCGTCGCCCTCCTCCTCTCATGGTTAAAGAGTGAGCTTTATAAAACCCAGCAGCACACGATGCGAGGACGTTAAGTTCGGACTCTTATCTGATTCCCGCTAGCTTGCATTGTTGTATGTGTTTTGCTGAATCGTCATGTATTCATCCGTGCAGTATTTAAGGAGTGGCTTTCATAGACTGATCTGGTGTAAGATATCAATCTCTTCAAAAACTTTAAAATCATCTCCTCTGAAGTGTTCCCTACGTTATTTAACAGAGTTTTAACATTAGAGCTACTTAATGTATTCAACCGCCAATCCTCTTATTGTAGAGGGAGGCGGTGAAGACAGAAGAATGGAGATGTGTAACAACGCTCTCTGGGTGTTTAATAGACCACTCCCAGGAGCCGTTCCTCGGCTCGCTCTCTCGCTCTTTCTTCAACCAACCGTCTTCTGTTCCGAAAGAAAGAGCGAGAGCAGGGGAACTGAAACAGCTCTCTTGTGCTGCGAAGACATGCGACTGAAAGCCACAACCACAGGAAAACCTCCAAGACCCCGCCCTCTAATGCATCAGCTGGTTGATATCAACTTTTTCGTTATGAATACGTCTCTCAGGCTCTACTGACAAATCGGGCTGAACCCCCCCCCCCCCCCCCCCCCCCCCAGAAAAATAGATTAAAAGATTAATATGGAGATGTATTGACAGACAAGGAATATTTTAGGAGGGGTGAAGATGGAGAACATTGTGTGTGTGACACGGAGCAACCAGCTATCTCTCAGTGTGGGACTAATAGGTGCCACATCCTGTTGCGACCACCTGCTGCACAGAGGTGTGAACAGCCTGACCTTGTGTGTGTGTGTGTGTGTGTGTGTGTGTGTGGCAAGATGAAACACACGCACTCCTATAATTCATGCATCTTCATGTGTGAAACCATATTTATGTATCAATAGATAAAACACTGAGAGAAAATACAGATTTTGGTCACACGTTCTTGCTGTTGTTGGGTGTGTGTGTGTGTGTGTGTGTGTGTGTGTGTGTGTGTGTGTGCGGCTGTCAGCAGGTCTGGGTGGGGTTTCCTCCCGCGCACCTCTTCCCCACCGCACACTAAACTGAACTAGCTGACGGTGATGGAAAAAACGAACAGAGCGAGAGAGCGACCCCGGGGTTGAGTGACTGCAGGTGTGCGGTTGTAATCGCGCAGCAGCCGCGAAGGAAAAGTCTGGAAGTCGGGAAGTTGTTTTTTTTACAGCCGAACCAATTACACAGAAATGTAGGAATGGTGTTTATTAACATCCCGCGGGAGCCGGGTTTACGCCGGAGTTTGCTGCGTTAGTGCGATACACTGAGCGGGTCATAATTACCACTAATAACATCCCTAGTTGCTCACCAGGGCAACACACAATCAGGATGAAATCACAAACTTATTACAATCTTCAGATTTACTGGAGGCGTCGAATAAAAATAATCACTCCAATGACATAAAACAGCTGCAGTGGAAGGATGTAATTCATCAAATACATTGTTTTTAATAGCCAGTATGCACAAGAGGAATGATTACAGCAAGCACAACCTGCTGCAATGTTCATATGGACACCTTTGTGAACCCATCCTTTATTCCTTTACAGGAATAGTTAAACATTCTGAGAAATATGCTTCTCTTTCTGACGGGGACCAAGTTACAGCAGATAAGTCAGAGGCGAAATACTATTTTGAGCCCACTGTATGACTATTAATCTTGTTTTTGAGGCTGAGCAGATGAAGGCTTTGGTCTTATTTGGTGTGACACTGTCCTCCGCTGTCCGGATGACCCCGGTTAACACCACCACATGCAAGCGCTCACTCTGCAAAAGCATCTTTGAAAAAAAAAGAAAGCTCCAGCGTTGTCGCTCTACAGGTCTTAACTCCCCCCCGCGGAGCGAAAGGGGGAAACTGAGCGGAGAAGTTGCCTCTGGGGGGGGGCGGGGGTCGACGAAGTTCCACATCATCACCGTGATGTAACACGTGAAACGAGGCTCACTGTGAGCCCCCTTCAGGATGAAGACTTGTCTCACCCTCCTTTGGCTCTGGGCCAGTGGATTATAATCCTCCTCTCCAGAGGCCCACATTTACAGAGTCAACATTCTGCCGACTCAAAGTGGATTTTGCGGGATGTGTGCTGATCCAAGTGCGACTGTGTGGGGTGTGGAAAGGGCTTAAGTGTTCCGCAGGAGGCAAATAAGGAGAAGAGGAAACACTTCCAGACAAAGGGAGTGTCGCGTCTGCACGGTGGCAGTCACAAAGTACTGCAGGCAGGGTAACAGTTAACGTGATTACACAACACAGAACACCCCCCGACCGTGGCAATACATTCAACTGTGATGTGATAGACGAAGAAACAGGCTCCCCCTCAGTGCATTGTTTTCTTATATCTGTCACATGAACATGCTGAGTGTAAAGGGAATGTTTCAAAGACTACGTTTCACAGTTGCGGAGTGGTGTGAATTTAGTAATAATCTAAGCAGACCTAAAAAAGAAAGAAAAAATGACAAGGAGTACAATGGATCTAGGTTAATACGCCATAAATCTATGGTAATACGGGCGGGATGAAGTGAGAACAAGATAAAAGCAGAGAGGAAATGGGATACTTCACAGACGATGTGCAAAGCGCGAGGGAGGAGAGGGAGTATAGGAGACAAAAACAGAGCTGAGAACCGCTCCTCCGAAAAAGAGACATAGGAGGGAAAAAAGAGAGGAAAAAAAAGGGAGGCGGAGGAGAAAGTCATGAAGTAGCTGGAGAGAGAAGAGAAGGAAAGAGGAAGAAAGAGGCCGCTCGTCTCTCTGTTACGCTTTGATGGAGCGAGGCAGATCCTGTGAAGCACAGAAAGATTCAGAGGAAACACACACACACACACACACACACAGAGTAAAGGAGAGGTGCAACTCAGACACTCATTTATTTGTACTCAAGCACATATATAGGACACAAGAGTTTACGATGGGTAAAACAAACACAAGCACGCTCAATTACATAAACACACACGCTCTCTCTCTCTCTCTCTCTCTCTGACACACACTCGCTCCGTTCTTTTCACCACAGCTGTCATCTGTCCGCTGTTGAAGCTGCTTATCTCTCGTACAAACTGGACGGGCAGAAAGGAAAAGAAAAGACAAACCTGGAGGGGAAAACACAGAGCTAGTGCTGCGGGCAGTTTGAGAGAGAGAGAAGAAAAGGAAGAGAGAGAGAGAGATTGCAAGGAGAGGCAGAGGATTAGGGGAGATATAATGGGCTATAATCCTTTTTCTATTGAGAGACGGATCCAAGAATCGCTGATGGGGTGTCAGTTTGAAAGAGCTATTTGTCCAAGATCCTGGTCTGCTTTTAGCCTGCTTCTACCTTTAGCTCAAAAATGACGAGATTAGTATGTTCTTTTTTACCAGAAATGTGGTTTTAAAAACAATTTGAATTTCATTTCAAACACAGGCATTCAGAACATTCACATTTGTGCTTTTTAAATATGAATTGACAGTAGTTCTGAGCAACTGTAATATCCTGTCATTTAGCAGAAAAGTGTGATTTTGTCAAATTGTAATTGTTGTGGAAATGTATCGTACGGTTCTTTTAGTTCATAACTCGTATCGCTTAAAACCTGAACGTATGCAGACGAGGCCAACCGGACTCATTTAAAACCTTATAATAAATGTTATCATATCGAAGGTATTTTAACATTTCTGTGCTTGCTGTAGTGTCATTCTGATCTCACCACTTCACCCTCTTCCCATGAAAATACTCCACCAAGGCCGGGAACCTGGCCTTGGTGGAGGCATCGGCAGACAGAGGAGAAGGAGGACATCTGCGAAGGGGGGGGGGGTGTAACTATTCATTGTTGTTAGACCTCTGAACCATCCGTGGGGAAAGAGCTCCATCCATTCAGAGAGAATGGATGGAGCTTTCTCATCTCGGTTATTTCTCACCGGGAGGTTAAAAAGATCATTTTCCACCACAGTGATAACTCTGGTGATTATATTCAAATTGCGTTTATTGGCCGAGGAAAATAATAATATTTGTACGATAAGGTATGGGGGATGTGGTTACCCTGTGTGCTCCTGGAGGAGCCGGGCTGTGTTGGTGTGTGCCTGAGAGAAAATAATGTTTACCTCAAAGCTCAGAGCTAAAGAGAAGCAATAACGGAGGTTATTGACGTGAGACAGACGGGTGGATGGATGGATGGACAGATCAATGACGGGATAATACGCAACCTCCGCAGGCAATCTAAAAAACGACATTCAGTGGTGTTTGAATAGAATAACGGCTGTCACTTGGAAACCTGTATTTTGGGATTAAACGCACGCGGACGGAATGACTTTGATGAAGCATTCGCAAAATAGGTTTTCGAATGGAATAAAAGCTTTGACAAAGCGGGGAAGTGATGTGAAAAAAAGACTTAAAAGTGTTTGAATGAATATTTGTCAAAATGCGATGATGAGGACGCGGGTTTTTTGGCAGCTGTTTGAAAAGGGATTTACGGGGAGTTTTTAGAAGCATGCGTCACATGGATTTCCATAACGCCGCACCTTATCATGAGGCAAGAGACAAAGGGGTTCAAAACGCACAAATAGACGAGCACACTTGTTTACATACAGATTGGAACACCAACAAATACAGACAGGTGCCACATGTACTGCACATCACTTGTTTTGTGGCGAGTGGTTAAACACAGGCAGGTGTTCCGAAAACGGCACATCTGGCCGATCGCAGTTCTTTGCTAAATCTACTTGCCCACGCTCTCGGTTGAGCCTTAATGGGATTTCCTTTTCTTACAGTTTTTCAGCTCGCACATTCTAAAAGAAACAGTATTCTGTCGTTTTGTTTTCATGTTTAACGCCAAGCGCGGCGAGAAAGCCATCAGCCAGTTTAAAAGCGAAACGTATCCACAGGTAACTGAAGGGGATGTAGCTCAGTGGTAGAGCGCGTGCTTTGCATGTATGAGGTCCTGGGTTCAATCCCCAGCATCTCCACTTCTTCCAAAGGCAGTGAAGAAGAAGACAGTTCAGGATTTTAATGTTTAATGAGGAAGGAAATGAAAGGCATTCAACATGTTCGTTTGACTTCTAGGATAAACAATGCACGCGGTTATTTGTTGATGCAATTCTAACTCGACTTTTAACAGAATCCCCATGATCGTATGGCATCCGAAATTCATAGAAAGTTGGATGTTTTCAAGAAGTCTCTGTTGAAAACAGCAGCAGCAGAGGAACTTTTCAGAATCACTTCCTGGGACAGTCGCCCCTGTCGTTAATAAAAGACCAAATGATGCCATTTCCTGCTGAGGAACGGTGTCACATTCCATGACAGCAGTTCAAAAGCGATGTGACACGAAGCGTTGGTGGCTTTTAAAGCCTACAGCAGCCCAGCATCACATCAAGATACTTCAGATGTGAAGAGAAAAAAATGGTACGAATCAACAAAACTGTATTATGGTTTGTCAGGTTCCTCAGTGGAAATGTCTTATTACCGATGGTGGAACAACTTCAATCATATGCAAACTCCCACTGTGATTTACTGACACTGGCACCAGTTGCAGACCCAGAGATGTGCCGGTTTCAACAAGGATACATTCATTCAGGGCAGACGCTTTCTGCCTCACAGCTGACCTCAGCGCAGCTCTGACGTCCTGTAAAGAAGTTATTGTGTGAGAATGTCTTCTATGCGTACGGCACCACTGCATGGCTGCTGGATAAATAAGGGATTTGTAACATTAGTATTGGCTCAGTGATCAAGCTGAGATAAATGGGACCTACAAAGGCAGCTGGATCCCTTCCACCTTCCTTACTCATGTCAAACATGGGCTGACATTGACAGAGAGCTCAATATTGTACTTACTACTATATGGGAGAAAGCTGAATGTTGCACATTTATTTGACTTTTTGTTTTTTAAAGGGGATGTAGCTCAGTGGTACAGCGCGTGCTTCGCATGTATGAGGTCCTGGGTTCAATCCCCAGTATCTCCACTTCATTTAAAGACATGATGATCAGCTCAATGGGTTTAGGCTGCACTATGGAAGAAACCAATATGAATGTGAAAGTCAAGGTAAATGCATAAGTGTCACGTCTACCTTTGTATAACGGCTCTTTGGACTTAAAGAGGAAGTTTGCAAACAAACTTCTACGACAGTAAACCTTTTTCAGAAGCGTTTTCCTTTTAAAAGACATGACAGCTCTAAGACTTGTTGCTTCTAAAGCTCTCTAATGTGAATATTGTAACGTTAGTTGACATCTGTCAAACAAAAAAAGAGGGTGAGGTGGAGTCAAGTGCATTGGCGTTATCAGACTTTGGAAAACCTCTAAACTTCTCAAAAATGGACAAAGATCTCACTCTCGTCCAGCCTCTATGTTGTCGATCACTGTAGCTGCTCCGGACGGTGTTTGTGTGCATACGTGTGTGTGTTTGCACGGCTGTCTGACGATGACTCTGCAAAAAAAATAAAATAACTACGTACTCCCAAACGTTTTAGAACTCATGATTGGGCCTTGAGAGTAAATAGAAGCTTTGTGTGGTGTGTGCTTTATGTGAGTGCATGGTGTGCTTGTGTGTGACGCCAGATAGAGAGCGATGTCTCGAGGCTGCGTTGCAATGTGATGCACGACACCGACCGGGAACGTCAGAATACAAGATGAAGCGGCGGTCCCAGGTTAATCTGACTGTCACTGCCGGCACGCGCTCCGGTCTGCAGGTTTGTTCCAAACACATCATCCTAGCAGCCACTTTTGGCCAGCCAGGCTTTATTCTTATAATGCATCATTTCCTCTTCTTTTACAAAAACTGACCCCAATTTCCTCCCGAGGAGTAATAATGGAAAGACTCTTCTGCACTGTTTAGTGTGGAGGAGCCACATCCAAGGAATGCCCGACGTAAAAGAGCTGCCACTTACAGACCTCGTGTTTGGTCGGCAACGGCTATTATCTCTCTGGCTTTTATGACACAGTGTGTCTACCGGGAATAAATGCAGTTACAACTACTAGTTTTAGCAGAAAGTGGATGAAAACGGACAGGAAACGCAGGGAGAGAGAGAGAGAGAGAGAGAGAGAGAGAAAGAGAGAGAGAGAGGGCGACGACATGTAACAACTTGAGGAAACAAGCGTCTCTTCAGAAATAGTGATAGTTCATGTTTGAGCATATGCTGCAGCACATTTTTACTTGTTTGCTAATATCTAATATTGTCAATAAAGCTTGCGATTATTACGTCGTCATTGTTTGACCTTAATATCAAACTATGCATCTGCAAAAGAGTGCTGCGCGACTTTAATTTGCTTCATTTCGATACAACTTTGTTGTTAAGGGAAGACAACGCATCCAGCGTGGGACAACTTGTTGAATGTGCTTCAGTCAACGACGCGGCTGTTTCGACTGCGAGGAGAGAAAGCGAAACCACTGGAGCCACAATCACCCCCGTGTGTGTGTGTGTGTGTCTCACTCTGCTCCTCTCGCTCTGTGACCCATTTCTCTCTCTCCTCTCTGGTGCTCTGCGAAGATTCAGGGATACTCTGGGTGAGCTTCAACGAAAACAGGATGCTTATCAAGGCGTTGGCCCTGAGACGCTCTCACACACACACACACACACACACACACACACACACACGTTTGTACTCTTTTGCTTGTGAGGTCGTTGACACAAAGCCTGTCCTCGCCCTTAACCCTAACCATCACAACAGCATGCTGCAGACACACACACACACACACACACACACACACACACATACAACAGAACTCACAGTTGTGCTGCCAATTCCTATCAAATATGCTGCATCTCAGCCACACACACACACACACAGTTTGAGCACAACGGCTGTCAGCTTTTTGAAAAATTATACATTTGCATAACTTATAATGCTTTAAGCTCCTTGTCTCATTTTGGTACAAAATTAAAAATGGTTATTCCACCCACTTCCTATGATATACTGTGCACTCCATGGACTGAAACACACAGACGCACACACACACACACACACAAAGCTAAAACAAATAGTCTGGTGTTAAGTGAGACGTAGTTGCTCTCTCTCACAGAGCATTCCCGCCCGGCATCTGACACACACGGAGACTATTAAGATTCCACAACGCGCCCAGATTCCAAAGTATTCCCAGAATAAACACTGCCTCCAAATTTCTTTGCATATTTCATTCGCCGTATTAGTCACGCAGCTACTTTATAATAGATACTAAATGACAAAGGAAATGGGAAACTGTCATTTGTAAGTCTACCCTTGTGGGTTACACCCAAGCTGCAGGTATCTGAACTCATTTTTAACACAGTAAACATCCTGTGCAACTGTCACCAGGGCGTTAGGCGGCACTGCCTGAACCCAGTAAGTCTGAGGGGAGTTCACACAGGCTGGTCGGTTCAACTTCTTATCTTTGATTTAAGCCTGCGACGGTCTTCAGACAGATGAACTCCGAGGTCAACGGAGCAGCGCTGACCCCGTTCCCTTTTCCATGTTTTCTCACAGAACTGCATCCAAAACGTCACAGACTGAAAAATACCACACAGAGTACATTCAGGAGAGATATATATATATATAAAAACTGTGTGGTCCCATAGTTTAGGATTTATGTTTCCAAGTCTTTGAGTTAAAACATTTTGTCTTTATGTCAGAAAAGTCTGTTCCACAGTGGGCACAGAGACATCCATCATTTTTGTGCAACGAAAGGATCCGCGCTCCAAGCCGCCCGCATGCTTGTGCGACCGATCGCGCTGCGTGTGAAGATGTTCTGGTCGCGGCAAATCGTGTTTTGTCCCCCCCCCCGCTGTGGAAAAGAACCATCTCTAATAAAGCAGCTTTTTAATGTGGGACACCAGCGGTCCAGGCAGCACTGCCGGTGTTGACATAATGGAGAGAGTGTGGGCTGCAGTATCAAAGAGCTCCAGACTATTATGTTTCACTCGCTGCTATAAACACTTGGAGACACTGTGTGTGCAGGAACGCAGTGATCTAGTCCCCAGTGGCCTCGCAGAGGCTTAAAAGGCCTCACTATCATCACACTGTGGTAACTACATAACAATGTCTCCAGGGCTCCATTCCAAACATGTCTTTGTTCAATTCCATTGTTTTGTTATTAGACACTGGAGAGAGGCAGGAATGAGCATCACTTACTGTATATGGATCGATGGACTAACATAAACACAAAGGGGTTTGTACGGGAGGAGCTGCTGAAGGGACGCAGCGATTCCACACACGGGACAAATAACCCCAAACTTTTCCACTGTGGGTACGATGTAGAGAAGACGGGGTAACGAGAACAAACATTGCGTAACTGACCTAACTGTGTCAGGTGAGTAGCATCATTAGCGTCGCGTCTCCCGCAGCCCAACGCTTCTGAGGAAAACAACGTCGCAGTCACTCTTAAGTGGCTTTCTCCTCGGAAACAAACTGTTTATCACCACGGAAGGAATATTTCAGACGGCGCATAATACATCTTCACAAGAAAGGCTTCCCCTGCTTGTGTTCACCACACCCCTCTCTCTCTCTCTCTCTCTCTGCCCTTCATTCCCACCCAGGCCTCACTGCAGTCTCTACTTATTCAGACCACACCACTCGAACCCTCGCGTAATTACCGAGCAACGACACATCATTACCATAACGAGTCTTTCATGGAGGATTGGGAAATGTTTGGACGGTAGCCAAAGAGCTCCATTGATCGTGACACGAGCGTAGATAAGTGACAAACAGTGAAGCGTGCAGTGCAACAAATGAGTCGACGCGACTCCGAAGACGATTAAGAAAGCGCATGGGGGGGGGGGAGAGAATGTGGAAAGTGAGGGGGAGTAAAGGCAACAGATAGCAGACCTCCCTCGAGCTGTTTGACTGTGTGTGTGTGTGTGTGTGTGTGTGTGTGCACGTTCTGCACGTCTACCGTCAGTCTCAGAGTGCGTGTCTTCGGGCGAGTGGCTGTCTTGGCCCCAGTCTGCCGCGCTGTAGATCTGCACCACCAGCAGCCGCTTCAGTGACGCCAGGTCGGCGTCTTTGAGGCCCGCCTCCAGCTGGCGAACGACGCCCCGCCCCGGCTGACCGGTCACCACGGTAACCTGTGAATAGAATAAGCCAAAAAATGTATTTGGGAATTAGGTTTCAGGGACCAAGGAAGCCATTTTTACTCATGCTCTACATCGGAAAATGTGCTTTGATTTAGATGGCCTCTTCTCCCATCTGATTGAAGAAGAGGGGAAAAAAACACTGTTGCTCCGTCCTAACAACAATGACAAACGTTCCACAGCAACATCACCACAGCAAAGCATTCTCTGGGTCACACTGTTTCTGTCCTACTCCAGGGACGTGACATGCAGCGACATTGCTTGTTACTAAATTAAACAAGTGACGCATTTGCTGAAGAGTGGCACACCGTATGTGACAACGACACGACTCAGAAGCACGGTTTCAACCTGCAACCTGTGATCCGTGATCCTCAACGCTTCCTGTAACCGAGCTCTCGTTATCGCACGCGTCACGGCCTCGCGAGCAAAACTTCTAGTAACGCTCTGGAAAAATGTGTTCTGCTAATCCATTCATTTCCTGATAATGAGGATTTCTGCAGCAGATCTGCGCTAAAGACATCATTGTCGAATAAGTCCTCGCTGTGTCTGATGATGGAACAGAGACGGAAGTCGTTTTTCTGCGGCTATTACATGCCTAATGGGGGAGAACGCAGATAAACCAATGTTAGGCCGATGTGTGGAGCGCCCCACTGAATCACATTAACAGTGAATGATGATTATAATGGAACGGTGATGGGTTCTGCTCTCTGCTTCCTGCTGTACAACCTGCTGCTGAAGACACACACATGAACGCTAGAGACGTATACATATGAATGAAAACACGCCTTGTATAAGTGGATCAGCTACACACACACACACACACACGCATAGGGCCAAATCTCTGCTTAGCGTCTCTCTCTGTCCCCTAATGGTGCTATTCATATCTGCCGCTGTCAGAAACAGTGGGTCTTAGTGTAATCATCTGTCCAGAGCTTCCTAATAAAGCTGGCTGGATTTGAGAAATCCTCGTCTGCAGCCCGGAGCCTCGTGTCCAGAGGACATGTTGTTCAAATTGAACAAGAGAGACAGAGACATCGCTCAGTTGGCTCCCCACATGTCCCAACATTCAGACTGAACGAATGAGATGCTTTCCATAATGTCAGCTAACCTTCATTTCCCGCTAACCTCTCACATTTGCTGACGTCCAAAATGCTGCATTTGTGTCTATTTTGGGTTTTGATCCTGGTGCGGAACACGAGCCCAAAGCGGGCTTTGAGTTACATAACCAGGAATGAATAGTTCTAGTAAATGGGCTGCCTCCCAAGTGACGGCTTTGACCTTTTATTGATGTCAAAGGTTCCATCCTCAAATCACGAAACAAACTCGACGGGACAGGAGACTGTATTATCATATACGGTATAAAAGTGGGCGCGCCTCAAAAAAAAAAAAAAGGATTTGTGAATTAAATACTCAAATGTGACAGCTGATCGGAGCGGATGCTCCGGCGGGGAGGCTCTAACAAGCGACTGAAGCCACACAGATGGCTCTGCAGCAGATGAATAGAGGCCCATTTGCTGCATCACAAATGTACACGAGCTGGTTTTGAAGTGGGCTGTCTGATATAAGTGGACTTGTCAACAGAGAATTTTGTTAAGCTTTTGAAAATGCAAATTAGATTTCTAATTCAATATGCTTTTGCAGCCGCTAAATACACTGAATTGGACCTGAAGAGACCTCCTTTAGCAGATATGAGTGGAGCCTTTTCCTCCACATTAGCATGAAGCACAAAGCTTGAATATCAAAAAAAAAGGGGGGGGGGGGTCTGTTCAGTCTGAGCTAGTCTGCAGCAGAGAGACGCTCCTTTCATAATGGATCCGGAGAGACGGAAACAGAGAAATGCTACAAAATTGCTGAACAAAGCTGAAAATATTTGTTTTATCCCAGAGGTTGTTCTGTCTCTGCTTCAGCATGTGTATGCGGGGGGATGTAGCTCAGTGGTAGAGCGCGTGCTTCGCATGTATGAGGTCCTGGGTTCAATCCCCAGCATCTCCACCTCTTGTCCCACCACACAACAACCTGTTCAGTGGTAACAGTAATGTGTTCTTTAAGAAGATGTGTTTTCTTGTAGGTTCTATCTATGCTGACCTCCACAGATATGTTGTTGCTGGCCTGGCTGCCAGCACTGGTATGTCTGATGTACTGTTTAAACTGCTGCAGACTGTCCAGCACTGCCTGACGCAGCAGCTCGCCTCCTCTGGCTGCTCCTCTGACACATCCTTCGCCCGGAAGAGTCCTCAGCTCCTCCACACAGGAGCGCAGCCTGGCCAGGTTACCACGGACCTGCTGAAAATGGAGAAAATGGGCAAGAGAACAGGAATCAAACGGGGCGACAGAAAGGTTAGATGTGTGAGGAACCCTTCAGTCTTCACCCGTCTCACCACAAACGGCAGGAGACACTCCTGCTGCCTGCTGATGGCGTACAGGCTGAGCAGTGGTATCCTACAGGGTCCATCCAGACTACAGGCCAGGGACAGGAAGTTATCCAGAGCATCACAGAGCACCGGGCAGGTCTCCGACCACCAGGGGGGCAGCGCCTCCACGATCAGGACCCTGGCTGGCTGCCGCGGAAAAGAGGAGGACCAGTACGCCACGTTCCCAGAGTTGGAGGAACCCGCCGGCCTCTTTCTGTTGTCCATGGACATCTACCAGCAACAGACACAAAACACGACGGCGTTCAATAAGGAAATAGAGGAAGCAAAACTAAATCTTCTGGGGGAACAATATTATACTCTACATTTAAGGTCTTGTTTCGAGCTGAAATTGACACCTAAGTCCTAATTGTGCACGTAAAAATGCAGCACCCAATGAAATACATGCACAAATATTTAAACGCAAGCACGTCTATCAAATCTGGGAGACCAAATAATGACCTAAATGACCAAAATAACATAAGACATAATAACAAACCATTGCCCTGTGGTGATAATCCGCCCATGCAGTCAACAACATTAAAGCACATTAGCCTTGAGTCATTATCAAGAGCAGTAAGCACCACTGTAAATAGAACATGAAGAAATAGGCCATAATGAACATGGGACATTATGTAACTATCTAGGTTATAAGTGGTTATAACTCAGGGGCTTCCCCCGACTTCTGAGGAGGCCAATGTGAAAAGAAAGTGACTACTAATGAAGGTTTTGTACAATAATGACTGAAAGGCAGCTGGAAATTAGACTTAGAGGCCAGAACGTTCTAGTGGAACTGTGCCATGAGGCATCTGCAGAGCAGACAACATGTTTATGTGTATATGTGGGAGGAAAAATAAGTGGTCAAGTTCCCCCACATGAAGGTCCTCACTGAATGAAGATTGTTAACACGTCGTTCTTAATTTACAGCCATCTGCACTATTAAAGACATTTCAGCGGACTGATAAACACCGGCAGTCGTGCTGTCAAAAGTCTGACACTGTGATGATGCAAGGACTCAACTTTAACAGAAACCCGAATGATTGCTGTGGGGGAAAACAAAATTGGCAGAATATAGCATTATGCAAAGCACTGCAGATAGTATAGCATGATATAAAAAAAAAATCTTAATTCCATTTTTAGCTAAGCTTTTTATAGGCATGTCTATGATAAACCCTAATCCATATTTATCAGGAAAAACACAATTTTTCCCTTTTTTTTAATTTTGTACAGCCTCATGGAATCGGCTCATCTGTGTGGCTGTCAAAAGGCAAAAGTCAGTCATGTAACATGGAGAGAGAGGAGAAAACCCATCACGCTTCAGTCCATCACACCACCCGAAACCCCGTCATTATGGTCTGTCTGAGTGAATGCGTCTTTCTGTGTCTGGTCACCAGCATCCTCATCATCATCATTACTGGAGGGAAACCCCTTATTTAGCAACATCAATGACCCCCTCACTCTGACACACATCAGTACAATTAGTCATTTCATCGCCACACCTCAGTGAACACATTTCAACGAAAGTACAGGGGGCTTTTTTCACACGTTGTGCAGAGAATATATTTGATTTTTAAATCATTTATATATATATTATATTAAAGCAAATTGAATATCTTTGGGTTTTGGACTTTTGTTTAGACAGAATGTGTCATTTGAAGATGTCACAGAGGGCTCTGCGAAATAACGATCATTATCTTTCACTGTGTTTTGACATTTTTTAGAGTAAATGATAGAAAATATATTTGTGTTTTGCCCCGCTCACCACTATGCTTGTTCTTTGTTTCATGTCATTCATTTATAGTTTCCTGTTTTATTTTGAAATACTCACTTCTTCCCTCATTTCAGATACATCACTTCCTGCCCACCTGTGTTTCCCGCCTATGTGATTGCCTGCCCCGCCCTGATTGGTTTCACCTGGTCCTCTTATTTCCCCTTCTATTTAGTGTTATTTGGAGCTGGATTTGCTTACCTTTTTCCTCTTTTCAGATAAATACTTCCACTTTTTTTACCAAGTATTTGAGTCCTTTGCCTTGTGGTGTCACCAGTAGTTACGCTGGGTGATGAATTAATTTAAAGAATATTTCACTCTTCTGTCATCATGTTGCTATTAATCTGCCACTGGGCCTGTTTTACGTCACAAGACTGTCACAGGGTTCAAACACCGGCCTGTTGACGCCCACAATCTGTGAGCAAGAAACAAGACACCAACAGCATCATACCAGATTTAAACTCAACATTATAGGTATAACACGTCCTATTGAACACCCCCACCCCCCGAAGGCTTCGACTGCTCTTATCGGAGCGGAAAGCCATTGACAGAACTAATCCTTTCCGATCAAAAAGCTGAGCCCTGAGCGCTCTTTATCACCCAGGTTCTTAACTCCACGGTCCTCCTGAAGCGCTGCTCTGTTCTCATCAGCACAGAGACGAGCTACATCACCGGCTATAAAGGCCACATTGTGTGAAAGTGTGCGTGTTGTTTGATCTTCTGCCTTTCTCATCTTTCCCTGACTCACTTCTGCTCTTCTAAGTCCTCATCCCTCTCCTCAGATCACACATCCTTCGCCCTCACACACCTTTGATCTTGCATCATACTTATACTCTAAATATATCAATCAGATTCAGTCCAGTGAATGATGGAGCTTCTGTTTGCGTTTGAGTTGGTGTTTCATCTGAATTATCAAATATATACACTGTGATTTTTCTACATTTCCCTGTACTACACAGCACTACATCACAGTGGGGATTTGTATGTGAAAACAAATAAAAGAGGTTATAACACACTTGTAACTCTATGGTTGTTAAATATTCCCTACATCCAGTGATTAGATTCATTCAGTTCGACCTCATCAGATGTTAGCTGAATCTAGCTAACATTTGCTAACCTTTAACGTTACCTTAGCTCGGTTATGTTTCTCCTCCTCAGCTGTCTTCTGCTGGAGTAGTTATATAAAAGCAGTGTATATTAAAATGTTCTTGAAAGTAGCCACAGAGAGATTTGACCAGCTATCGTGAACTGGTTACTAGATTAATAGCTATTTGAACAGTTTCTTAGCTAGCAGCGCTAAAGATGGGCTAACTAGCTGTAAATAGTAAATAAACTCACGAGCAGCCTCTGTCATCACTATACAGCCAAAGATTGTATATTGGCAAGATGAGTCACTCATACCTTAAAAGTACTCTGTAAACACGCTATGGAACTATTCATAGTTTCGTTTTATTAATTAACGTTACTGCTGAATAAAAACAGAGTTGTGTGGTGCATTTTACAGGGTCTGTCCAGATACATTATACATTCATTATACATTATATACATATATAAAATATGTAACTATAATATCTGATTAATTGTTCAAGTCATCTTTCAATCAAAGCTGCCAATGATTCTCTTCCAGGTTCTGTTATGTGAGATGTTGCTGCTTTTCCTTGTTTTACATTACATTAAAGTGAATACATCCTGGGATTTGACTGTTGCTCAGCAATTTGAAGACATCACCTTAACATTTTTCACTATTTCATGACATTTTATTGGACCAACTGTCATTTTGACAAATACAATAATTGAGCAATACATACTAAAGTAGTCTTTCACAAAAAAAACGTGAGGTCGTGAGCATCTGCAAAGAGAACGCATAAAACAAACTCCCACCACAAGTATCCTCTTGATGTTAGAAAGGGGGAAAAAATCCACATAGGTTTTTAGAAGTGTGTTTCAAAACTTTTGCATCTGGTCCTGCCCTCTTTCCATGTGTTCATTTTCTATTCATCATTTTTAGATGAATAGAGAAATAGATGAATGAGAGGCCAAGTGCAGGAAGCCAGGGACAGGATGGAGGCGTGATATAGAAATGTGTTCTCCATGGTTGGTGTGCTCGGCTCAAGTGCTTTATGGTAGTGTGTGTGTGTGTGTGTGTGTCTGTGTGTGTGTGTGTGTGTGAGGCCTTCCAAGCTATAGGCGTACAATCAAGATGGGGAAGGAATCAGAGATGAGGAAAGTACAATCAATGACTTTTGGGGAATGTGTTTGTGTGTGTGTGTGTGTGTGTGTGTTGTAAAATGCTGTGGTCTGTGTAAGAGGCTTTGGTAAAGGATGGGTTGTGAAATCACATTTCCTCTCTCTCTCTCTCTCTCTCTCTCTCATATTATTCTGTGTCGGGCTGTATGAGATTGACATGAAGAAATATGCACATCTGCTTATGGGAGATAAGATTAGGTGTGTGTGGATGTTTACGTGAGATAGAAAAAAAAATAACTTCAGGCAAGTCTCTGTACCTGGTGAAATCATTTCCAGGTGAACGTGTGCCCAGTGGAAGTCCTGACTTGAAAGCACAGTCTGTCTGTGTTCACCAGAAGAGCCCGGACCTCTTGAGCCCCAGGCCTCTGACACAGGTAGCCCTGTTTGAAAATCTGTGGAGCTTTCCTGATGACATATATGTTGTGCAGGAACTATAAAGTAGCAATGTAGCTAGCACCACTATATGTCACTGTTAGCATGTTTCTGCTGCGTGCTCATTTAAGCTAGTTGCTTGGTGTCAGACTTTTGTTTCGTTTCGGTAGAAACGGTTATCAAGTGCTTTTAGTTGAACTTCTTCTCCTTACGTGGCTTTTCAGGGTGAATATGTTGCCGAGTCACGTGTTTAACATGTGCTTATCCGACGTTTGTTGCAATGTGCGCAACTGCCCTCCGGTACAGGTGTAGTGTTCAATACTGCTTCCTGTCGATGTGCGTCGTGTCCTCCCACCTAAACCTGAACCAACTCTTAGCCCTAACCCTGACCACCGAGGGGGGCGCTATCATGTTATACACGGTGGCACGCGGGTTTAAGATGTTTTCCGGATGTTTACGGGTACCGGCTATTCTCCATCTTGCCTCCCTTCTTTCTTCCTCCCTGGTTAAACAGTTCATCATGTCCACACCGGCTTCCTCTTCCTCTCTTTCCCTTTATTCTTCCTCATCCTCCAGGCTACATCTCACCTGCCTGTCAGTGTCTGTAGCTCTAATTTGATCTAAAATGTACATGCTGTGCTGGAATGCATAGATGTCACTGCGAGGATCCTCCACTGAGAAGGATGTTGAGCTTTCACTGTCGAACAGGAAGGCCCACGTAAAGGGATTAGGTGCAGCGATATGATTGGAGCTTAATCGCTCTTATGCACAGACGCACGCTTGCAAACGCACACACACATAATAAAATACACACGTGCTTCCTGATTTAGTTGTGATGAACACAACATACTTCTAGGTCAATAGGAGCTTTGCGACACTGTTCTAATCCGCTATGCCTTTTCGATTCACTCTGGGGGATTGGGGGAAAGTTTTCCCAAGTAGTTTCACTGCTTATTTTGCGCACTAGTTGATTTATTTTCTTTTTTTTTCAGTCAAGTGTGGTTCTTGCTCCATTTTTGACGTTGACTTTTGGGCTCAGTTTTATCCACTGTGTGACTGAGGTTAAATGATTGTTAAGTCGGTTGTGTTAAGTTGTTTGCTGCCTTGAGGAATTTCTTGCTTAATTCCCTAAGATGGGCACAGGAGCATGAAATTAGAAAATCCCCTCAGTACATCCTAGCAGTTTTAATTGAAGAGGGTCAGATGGAAGCAGATAGCTGGCGAAAAACTTGGTTTCATAACTTTCTTTAATGAGCCGACAGTGGCGCTGTGTGTTCGCTCATACTACATCTGAATTTCATCATAATTATCATTATTTAGGTCATTTGCTCATTAATCCCCATCCCCAATGCGTGCATATACTATATAGTTTGCAAAGAATAAGGAATAGTTCAACATTTTGTGTTTAATCAAAGTGAAAAACAAAGTTTAAAAAGCTGTATTTTACACAGGGTATTTGCTGAAACAACAGACAGCAGATATACGACAGGGTCAAGCTAGCTGTTTCCCCCTATTTCCAGTCTTTGTGCTAAGCTAAGCTAACCGGCTGCTGGCGTTAGGTTCATATTTACCATACGTAAATACCGTGGAATCAATCCTCTATAACTCCTCTAACTCTCGGCAAGAAGGCAAATAAGAGTATATCCCAAAATGTCGAAGTAGTCCTTTAACAAACCTATGTTTAGAGAAAAAAAGAAAACCCCACATCCACCCTGGTTATGGAGAAACCCACACACACCACATGTTGACTGTCACCATTATGTCTGTGCAGGAAGTCAGTGGCTTGTTTCAGCATGTCAGCTAGACCGTACAGTGTTGTGCTGTTGTTGTTTTGTAACAAACCGGTTAAGAAATAAACATGGATTGTGAAAATTGCACAGAATTAGCACAGCGCATCTCACACGCATCCGTCTTTACACAACAGGCTACAGACTTCCACTGAACTCCAGCAGGTCTCTGCTTGCTTGGAATAAGATCTCGCAATACGGGGTGAGAGATTGTGGATACTTTTTGTTATGTTGAAACTACATTTTATTGCTTAATGACAAGAAAGACTGGAGAGCAAAGCGTCCACGATTTCGAATCATGTCACGGAGCAGCTGCAGCAGCTCTGATCACGATATGAAGACGTCTGACAGAAATGCACAGCAGGGTGCTGCGCTACTTTAGAGTAGCTGAATTATGCCTGACATGCAAAACACAGGCGTAAATATGAGATTATCGGCATTCATGCGAAGGAGAGACTGCTCTGTCTAACTCTTCTACCTGAACTGGATTGCCTTGCTAGAAGTTCTCACATCTAAGTTCACATATTTGAGTATATCATATATCATCGCTACTGGCACCTCTGAGGAGCACCAGGCTTTAATCAGAAACCATCAGCGCTACAGAAACCATCAGCGCTAACTCCACAGCAAATCATTTTCATGAAATTACATTTCCCTCTCTTTAAAAAAAAAATAATTCTAATTTATAGCTGGTAGCAGCTGCGAAGCCTCAAGGCAGCTAAAGCTTTGGTTTGAACCTTTTTTTTTTGGAGGTGTGCGTACTGACAAATGAAAATGTGTGATGTGTCTATCTGCTGGGGCTCAGAAGTACAAATTGGGACAAAACCACGCTGTTCTTTCATCCACATGAGATCTATTTCAGAGCCAATCCTTCTGTCACAGAGAATCTGTTTGGGTCGTGGTGTAAAGACGGGTAATATGAGGGTTGTGGCTTTAGGACGTTTGTGTGTGTTTTGGGCTTAGCAGTGGAAGCATTAATACTTAAAGTGTTTGTACTAATCCTGGTGGGAGAATGGCTTCATTGGAATGCCTTTTAGACATGCATGTGTGTGTGTGTGTGTGTGTGTATGTGTAACCTGTTTACTGTGGTTGTTGTGTTTTCTGCTACAGTACAGAATAGAGTTCCCTTGATGGGAGTGCTTTGCGGTAAAAGGATGGGTGCAGACCCTTTATGACTTAATGGCCTAACGGAGAGCTCTGCTTTCTGTGACATGGAGTATGTCTTCCTTAACAACAGCATCAGATAACAGTCTTTTATAGCCAAAAGAATGAAATGTTTCGTACACTTAACAGTGGGAGGTAGGTAATGTTCTGGTCCATAATCAGATCGGCTTGGACTCCCAGACAACAGAACGATCCATGTCTTTAGAGGCCATCGGTGTCTTTCAGAGCTCTATAGCATCTTCCAGCTCTTATTTCAGCTCAGATAATTCCACTCTACATTACCTGCTCAACACCAAACGAAAGACTACATTAGCGACTTCCTATCTGCAAATGCGTGCTAACAACATTGCCATATCAGAGTTGTGTTAACAACGTGTTTATGCAGCCTTAGAAAAATATTATGCTGGAGCCAAAGAAATCTGGTAATGCAGGTTTTTCTCGCCGTTTATTCCCCCGTTCTTTCTTTCTTACAATGTATTTTGGCAGCTGGAAGACATCCGCAAGAGAATTCAATTCTGTAACTCTGCGCCTGTCTTTCTCGGTGTGTAACTGATACCATTCAAGTGCCGCTAAATGTGAATGAGCCATTACATATCAATTGGCAATCTAATTTGCTATTGAAAGCCTGGGGACACGTCCCTCTCTAATGAGATGATGGATGGAGACTTTTAGCTCCTCTGCTGCCGGAGAGCTTTTTCTTTTAAGAAGAGCGGGATATAGAGTAGACGTTGGTGCCACTCCCTTATATTTGCAAAAAATAAATTGAAACTGATACTTGGCAATAGCCAGATTCTCTCCCAGCCCGCACCGACATCGCCACAACACCTTCAGAATGTCTGTGTCGGCTTAGCGTATAGCTGGTGTTTTCATCTTAGCTGTGAGCTCGTTCCACGGGGCTTTGCATCAAGCAGAAGAAGAGGAAACAAGACTGTGTACCGAACAACAGGAGCTCCTGATCGTCTTGTGACTGCGTTCTCATCAATAAGTCAGTGTTCCTAATGTACCACAACATGAACGGCACCGATGTTCTCTGGAGAAAACTCCAGAAGGAGCCCTCGTGAACACGCGTGACTCATCTCGGCCTGAACGTCAACACCTCCGGGGCTAACGCTGGGAGGTAGATGACGTCGTTCTGGTCAGGTTCAGGTCCTGGTCATCTCATGATCTCATTAATTAGCTTCGTATTATGACTTATTATATAACCAGACTGTGGTGTCGCTTCAGCTGAGTGTATTTGTTGCATGTTGATGCACTAACAACTGGGACACTTTGAAGATCCAACGCTTACTTCGGTCCCCCGGTGGGAAAACAACAAGCTTAAGAGATAATGGTCTGACATTTTCCAAAATGCGAGACTAAGGCATCTGTACAAAAAAAAAACAGGCCTTGTTATAAATGTTTTGGATCTTTAAGGATACTAGATCTCTCTATTGGCCCTCAAGATGTTCATGTTTGGTCTACTCTCTGGTCCAAGTACAAAAAGGTGTTTTTAGCTCCAACTCTTGTGTTGAAACGTGGCCCAAAACAGGGCTGGCTCTTATGTTGTCGTAGACAAAAGTGGACATTGGTCTCCTTTGTGTCCTCTTGCCACACTGTATGTCAGGAAGCACTTCCTGCTTATCCACCCGCTGAGGGACCTTATAGGGAGCGTGGCTCTGTACAATAACCGTTCCAGCGCTACGTGGTCTCATCGGATCTGCCGATGCGTCACGTGACTCTCCGGCAAAACAATGCGCTCTGTTGTCGCTCTTTGTTCCCATGGCTCCCTCCGTCCCACATTCAGAGAAAGGGCAGCACAGACGATGGATTGTGCCAGCTGGTGGTCTGACATGTTAACGACTTTAAGCCTGGGTATACATTTCCTTTTACAGGGGCAAACGTTACAGCAAAAGTACAATAGATCGCACTGTTGTTACTGCATTCTGTATCCAAAGGGCAGTTTTGAGGCGGTGCATTGATTGCACATTGCCATGCGAGAATGTCATCGCATCAGAGCTGAGTACTTCCCGGTGACGATGTCACTGCTGGCTCTGCGTGTCTCCATCAGCTCACTATCTTCCTCAGGGCTGTATAATGATCAGGTCTCTGTCATATAGACCGTAGTGTCCTGCCGGGGGGGTTCTTGTTGACAATCTTTGGTTTTCCTGTTGATCATAACTTAAGATTCCTGTCGCGTGCATGCATGTTTTTTGCATAATACCTCCTGTGTGACGCGGCCTGATCAGCTCATAAACTCTGCATCTTAAATCCCACTCTAATGAGTAATAACAGCGGCTCCCCGTGTGCAGTTTAGGCTTTGTGACTCCAGGGAAATGAGCTGATTTGTCGTACACGCATTGTAAGATGTCACGGCGCTACTCTTGGGAGCAAAACATCATCGAAATACAGCAGATGTTTTGAGATGAACGCGAGCGGCTGCTAACTTCAGAAGGAGCTCGGGTACAGCTAATTGGAGGGAGGCCGCATCCACCCGTGCGAACATTGTTCCAAGCCGATCATCACAGAGAAGAATGCGCTGAACGACAACACAGCCTTGTCTCCTACATTTGATTCATGCGTAAGGAAAGAAAGCACTTCCAGGCAGCAGTAAAGGTATCCGGTACCTTTCGGGCATTCTCATGAATATGTAAAAATTAAATTAACGCATAAAGTTTTTTTTTGCGCAGAGGTCTCAAAATATATAGTTATAAACTTTAGCAAAGTGAAAGGCTGACAAGCTGCCGCAGCAGAAACCACATGCAACATGCTCCTCACGAGATGAGGCTGGGTCCTCGCTGCGAAGCGAAAAGTGAAAAAACGAAGATTTGTGGGAGGCCATCCTTCTGTCATTGAAAGATTAGGCGAAGCAAAAGAAAGTAGAATTTAAAATGTCAAGGTGTTCCTTTAACCTGCCTCCAGGTTTATGTAGCATCACTAATATCACTTCTGCAGCTGAGAATTCTCCGTGGTCATTTTGTGTTTGACGTCACGAGTGCCATGTTTTCCTCCTCCTATCTTCACACTTCCTGCCTCGGTCCCTTTGAGGACACATCTGTGTGTTGGATTGCTGCCACATGTTATGTGTCAGATTCACATTCAAATTTAAAGAATTACTTCATCATTAAAGGTGAACTATTTTTGATTTTTTCCATGTTTTCGTGTCCAAGTGACTCATTGGGATTATCATTTTTGAAGATGGCGTTCTGCTTGTTGTCATGGAGCTTGTTGGAGGAAAACAACAACGGAAACTTGTTTGAGAGATGAGTGCCGGTGTCAGTTTGTTATGTTAGAGTACAGAAATCGTAGCTTAGTGTCAGACGGGATCAAGCAAAAACAACCACATCATGGGTTGTGTGCGTGTATACTCCTGGCCTTCCAGTACTACACACAATGAATGCACATGCAGGAATACCTCGATTAGAATTCAATTTGACATCGCTTCACGGTACTTCACGTAATTGCCTTTATTGTTACATAATTGTCACCGCAATGGAAACTCATTTTGCAGCGGTCGTTGAAATGCAACAGAAGACAAGCAAGCAGAACACAATAAGCACATGGATACGTTAAATGCATATGAAAAGGAGCCAGAGACCAAAGACTATTAGATATCTCCTTACTCCCTTGTTTTTTCATTTCTCACTGCTGTATGTTTGCATGTTAGCTGTTAACCTCTGCTCCATGTAGTGACTCACAACGAGTAGGGATGTGGGGGGGGGAAGGGATCTTCAGCAGGATCATTACCCGTTCCTCCGTTTGTCCCTTGATCCTTCCAACCGGCCCGACTTTCTTTATTTCCACTCCTTTCCTCGGCTCCTTCCCTTCACTCTTAAGTGCTCCTCTGAATCTAGGTGCTCTGACAATTGACAGTTCTTCACCCTAATCCTCAGACCTGTTGTCATGGAAATTGGGCTCTCCAAACGGCACTATTCACATGAAACATGAATGATGAATTTGAGTTTGTGTGTGTGTGTGTGTCACACTGTATGTGTGTGTGTGCGTGCGCGTGAGGGAGCCAACAGGCGGATTTCAGCAGTTAATCACTCTTTCTGTCATTTCCCTCAAAAGAGGGGAAAAAAGAAGAAGAAAAAGACGTGTTGAATGGAGACAGGAAGGTAGAAAATCTGCCCAGTGGTTAATTTCCCAATGCAGGATTGCATTCAATGCAGCCGCTGACAGGGCTAGTGGGTTTGCCTAATTGCTTTGGGCTAAAAACCGCTCAATCCAAAGAGAAAAAACCGGGCTATAGGCGCTTAGCCATCTCTAAATAGATGGAGCTGAATGCCTCAGTCTCTTTGGTGCGGATGCAAATTGGCCAGTTTTAATAACGCTGCTAGGACTGAAATATGGAGAGCGAGTGTGGAGAGATAAGGACCAACTCGACTGATTTAGTCTTTCTAAACTCTCCACATCACTCGTCACTCATTAGTCTGTGTGGTAGGGTCAGTTTGGTGTAATAGTGGTACTTCTATTCCATCTATTTATTTGGTAGGTAATTGTATTTATTTGAAGTTTTTTTTTCTGCTTGGCAACATTTTTCTTGAGTACAATTACAGAAACACGAAGCACGAGACATATTTACTTTGATAATATTTAACGAATAGTATCTTTTACACTAACCTTAAATAAAGTGCTTTTATTGCCGAAATGACAACAACTCCTCAGGGTAAATAAACGGAGCACTTCCTGCACTAGAAAAGACGTCTCATTCATCTTATCTTATTTTATCTGAGTTTTAACACATACAGGTTTAACATAACACCACAAAGAACACGATCACTACATTTGAATCCAAGTGAGACGGAGAGAAAGATAGCTGAGAATATGAATATGTCTTCGTTGTGCTCTTGATTAACAGCGGATGGATTACGTCATATAATGGAGTACACTATGGTGCACGCTCTCCGCTGTTAATCAAGCGCTGGCTGAGTGGCTCAATAGGTCTGTTGCCATAGAAACCCAAAATGAATAGTGGACAAAATCAGTTGATTGGACAAGTCGCTGTTCAAGTCATTATTGGAGAACTAATGGAGCCCTTTGTCTTAATTACATGACAGAAACCAGTGTGTGTATTTGAGCGTGCGTGATATTTTAATAATCATCAGGATACATTAGATTCAGTCTGACGTACTGTCTCCACGATCTGCTCTGTGATCTACAGAACATGTTTTCTCAGGTTAACACGAAGGGTCTCAGGGTCTAGAAGCTGAACTAGAGTCAGCGTTATGCATGAACCATGCGTGTAAATGTGTCCTGTTACAGCGATTCCCCTTTCCCCTTCAGCCATGCGGTCTCCAGTGAACTCTGTCCTTGCTGACGCGGTATGACGCAGCGGTGTATCACTACCTCTGTCATGCGGTGTTGTTTTCATGCATGCGGACGCTCATTTCTGTCATGTGGAGACAGATAGTTCGAACCACCTTCCGACGAACCCGGTTTTCTTCTTGACCTGAAGTCAAACTATGAATACTTGCGTTTGTCTGTGAGATGAAAAGAGATCATGAGATACGTGTTTGAGGCAGAATATAACGTTGTTATTCCAGTTCATGCAACTTTGTGTACATGTGCAACTTAAAAAGCATATGAAGTCTGTTTCCTGTCCATCCATTGATCAAACCGTCCTCATTATGACTGGCTGCGTCCTGTTTGAAGCCAGTCTGTTGATTTGACATGACCTAGAAAGAAAACACATCATTTTGGACTGAATTTCTTTCCATTCTTGACTATTTGAAATACTAATCTCGCTTACAGAGTTGAGCATCTCACCAACATTAAGCTGATAAAGTCATGGAGCGACAGATAGCTGCTTCAAAATGTAATTCCAGTTAGAAGTTCTAATCGTTAATGTGATCCTCTGGATAATTCTAGAGTCACATTCATTTTATCAGCCATGTGTTATCAGTGTGCAAGGATCTGAGGATTGGTGAAACATTGACTTTTTCCAGCAAAAGTTGCATTTCGTATTCACGTCAGCATTGATTTTACGAGTTATCACAACGTTGTTGGTGTCCTTTGCCTCCATGAGAGAACATGAGGTCATGGTTTATTTCATCTGATGATTACAGCTCAGGTTATGCAACAAACATGTCGACGATTTATTTAGCCTAAGACAGAATTCCTGCTTAAGACTGGACTATCTATCTTGTATCTATTTTTCATCCATCCATCCATTATACCTTCCAAGACATGGCAGCTAATGTTAAATGAGAACACCTTGCGCTGATGTTAAGCCACATAATTGAGCCCTTTTTAACCTTTTTGGCAGCACTTCAAGGCTAAAAGCAGAGCCATCGAGCCAAAATAGGCTCTTTGATAACAGAACTTTTATTTCTTGACCACATGCTCTTTCAAGTGGACCTCGGTCTGCTGTCGGTTTTGAGCTTTCCCACACTAATTGTTATGTCTAGGATTGGTGTCAGGGAAGCAAGCAAAGACAATTAACTCAACTTCACCCCCACCGTTAGTCAACAAACAGGAAGTAGGTCGTGTCGGGGTCTCCTCAGTCCTGGTAGCAAGAATAACTATAAAGAAGTATCCAATCTTCTTGCTGATTATCTCAATCACTAATGTGAGTTATATAGAGGCATCAGTATTACATTGAGACTGTTTCATAATCACTTAAAAGTTCCTCGCAAGTTTTCTTTTTTCTCACCTCACATGCACCGAGGAAGAGTACAAAACTGTATTCATGTTGCTTCCTGTTGCATGTGCAGATAGAGCGTATGTACATGTGTGTTTTGAGTGTGTGTGTGTGTGTGTCGTATAGAGACCTTTGACAGCCCTCTCTGCATATTATCTCATCCTCTCTCCACATGCCGCCAACATCCAATGCAATAATTAGCAATCAGTCTCGCTCCGGTGGCTCCATTCACTGACCTGCTACACACACACACACACACACACACACATACATCTGACTGCATAATGGAAAGACACCCTAAAATGATGGTTTCCTATCTACTTGAGTCTGTGTGAGTGTGTGTCTAGAGAATGTCCTTATCTGCTGTGAAGAGTCCTTGTAGGCTCCAGCTTTGGGACAATAAAGCACACAACAACACTCTGGCAGTCCTTCTCCCTTCTGACAAAAGCACAGCGGAAACGCGACATAATGGCACAGAGGAGAGACTCATCACACTGAAATGAGATTACCTGAGCAGGAACGAAGAGAAATACAAGTCAGGCGGTTAAAAAGTGGGACAGACGTAAAGACTGAGAGTAAAACAAGGTTAAGCCAGAAAAGAAACATATTAACATAAAGCAGGATCATAGGGAAGCGGGGAGCACGCATGGCACAGAACAGAGAATGGACGAGGCACTTTATGTAATGAGCTTTCCATGCATGTTCATATCTATTATAATCAGCTTTTCGTCTCATGTGGGTGCATGCAAAATAGAAAGCACAGCAGCTATTAAAGTGCGATAAAAGTCACATGGCCTCTTTGAGTGCAGTAAATGCAGAAATAAGACCCAGATATTTTATTCTTTTCCTCCGAGCAAGATCGGCATGTCAAAGGGAAACGTCTCCTGACGAGTGAGGGTTTCAGACTCTTGACAGCAGATAGTGAGTAACTCTGGAGTCCAGAGTGCAGTGGGGAGGGAGTCCATCCCTGCAGAGGAGGGCAGAGAGAAAACTCTCTAGGTTGGTCACGAGAAAAAAACACTGTGAGTTTGGTAGTTTGGTAGAAAACATTGACTGTGTTTACATGCTCAAAATACTCTTGTTTTGTAGTTATTCTGAAGAAGGATGCACAAACTGGTATATCTAGATCCAAATCTATAAACCACAGTGTGGTTTGCAACTTGTTTACAAGGGTTAAATATGAAAATTCACTGGGACTGTAGTTTAAATGAAGTATTTCAGTGTTTGTTGACTTTTCCTCACTCTAGAAGTCAGCGATGGGCTAACACCAGCGTCTCTTTGTAGCCATGCTGGCATCGTGCCTCAAGCGTTGGCAATATCTGTCGGTTCTTCATTTGGTCCAGACTGAAATATCTGAACAAATATTTGAACTTCACGGATTGCAATGAATTTTTCAGAAGACATTCGTGGTCCCCAGAGCAAGTATCCTACCGACTTTGGTGATCCCCCTGACTTTTCCCTAAAGCACCACTGTTATCTATGCAATAGTTTGGTTCTCTAAACTCTCACAGAGCTGCTAGCGGAGCAAAAGGCTCTTCGTGAAACCTGCTTTGAGAGATGAAACAATGCTCTGACGGGAGGCGTGCGTACCTCTGGAGCTAACAAACTTGTATCTGTGGCCTTCGCTTTGCTGGATCTGAACAATCACTGTAGCCTCTCCTGCTGGCAAATATTCTAGCAGGTCTAATCAGCTTCACTCGCCATCAGCAGTGAAAGACTTGAGCCCTCAACTTCTGCGGCCGCCCGCTGTCCGAGTTGAATAAGTCAAACAGAAAGGGGGACAGAGAACGAGAGGGCGGGCGAGGGAGCACCTGATGAAAGAAAGAGAGAGAGAGAGAGAGAGAGAGAGAGTCAAAAGAATAAAAAAAACAGATGAGGAAAGGTCCTCTGGTGCCTTTGTCCTATTGGCCAAGGTCCCGCCAGGCGCCGGCGGCAACCGATGACATCACTGTATGAAACACGACGGGGGAGGGCGGGGCCTCTGCTGCCTCTTGTCACCCTGGCAACAGGTCCACTTGTGTTTGTGTGTGTGTGTGTGTGTGTGTGTGTGTGTGTGTGTGCTTGTCAGAGTTATGCACCGATTGCCTCACCTCTGGCTATAAGTCTCCTGCCAATTCTCTGTTATGCTCTCTTTCTCTTTCTTCTCTTTCTTTGCTCTGTCCATCCTGTCTTTTCCACACGGAGTTACATTTTATCCTCGAGTGTTGATTCATTTCACACACAAACACAAAATCATTCTCTGTGACCTCATCTCCTCGTTTCCATGTCCTCTTTTCATCCATCCTCACTCCGTTCTTCTCCCGTCCGTATATCCTTTCATCTTCCCTCCTCCCCCCCCCCCATCCCCTCCCTCCTCATCCCCTCCTCTTCACTCTTTTTAGTATTCAGCGGAGTCTATGGTAAGTGGATTGGTGGTGTGCCCACTTAAAAGGAGTGGAGGAATCACACCACTAATCCCATTGTGAGAGAACAAGGGCTGAGGCGGGCCCGTGTGTGTGCAAGAGAGAGCGAAAGTCCATGAGCGAGTGGCATTACAGAGAAAGTGTGTTTGAAAAAGGAAGCGAGAGGGATAGACAGGTATGTGATGAGGAAAGTCAGAGAGAGAGAGAGAGAGAGAGAGAGACAGAGGGGTCTTTGTGTGTGTGCCCTGTTAAATCAGGCATGTAACACCAGCTTTTATTGGAAAGCCTCTCTAGACTCTTGTGATAAGTGGCAGGCTTCTCTGATCTATACATGAAAGACGGAGGAGAGCAAGAAAGGGTGAGGGAAACAATGTGGGGGGGGGGGGGAGGGCAAGTTGGGGGAAGAAAAGAGGGAACGGTAGAGATGAGAGAGGGGAACGTGAAAATGTCATTTCTCCACTTCCTGGGGAGCCTCGTGTGCAGTTTGACTAATGACGAAGATGAAAAAGGGGAAGAAAGGACAGGATGACCACGGACTTTGCATTCACACATCCCGACACTTTCACAGCTGCACTGTCAGGGCTGCGCGCCTTGCTCATGGGCACTTCTGCGCCGGTTTGTTAGAGCTTGACAGAACAATTTCTGGAAGAACGTCTTTTGTCTTTGCCTTCCAAGACGGCTCGAGGATCTCGCAGCCCACATGCATGTTTCTACAAATGGCACTAAAACAAATGCAAGAACTAACAAATCAAAATTACAGCTTCCACTTTTCCTGTAAATACAGTAAAAAAAAGACAATAATGAAGAGAGAGAAACGCTGAGAAGAGTGAGAACAGATCACAGGAAGTCTGACTCTTCTGTCCGTTCCAACCTTTATTTACATGCTTGCGCCATGCCAGCGGCGCTACTTCTTTCTTTTCTTCTTCTTTTCCTTCATCTCTCCCTTCCTCGCCATCACCCACCGGGCGCCAAACACACCTCTCTTTCACTCCCGAGACTTGTTTTTCGTCTCTCCACGAGATTTATAGAGGCTGAAGTGATATCATTGTTAACGGTCGTCCTCTCAGCTCCCCTTTGAAACACACACACACACACACACAAGTAGAGGCGATGCACATGCAGGTGACTGGACGAGCATCGAGGGGACACAAATGGACGCACACACACACACACACACACACACACACTCTCCCTCCTTAGCTCTCTCTCTCTCCCGTCCGCTGTCAAGAGGGTTTGTTCCCACGCAGCAGGGAGTGTGCCACATGAGCGGCCAGCTGTGTGTTGGAGGGTGTGTTGGAGGGTGTACCGGGACACTTAGGGCCTCTCCTTGGGGATTACACTCGTGTTTTAAGGTCAGAGAGGGCACACACACACACTCACACTCACCATCAGTTACCTCAAGACAGAATTAGCCGGCGTCACTGTCAAACGGAATGGATTAGGCTATTTCAAATGCAATATGGTGTGTGTGTGTTAGCTATTGTGTTGCCATCTAATCCATTAAAGTGACCACATTGATCCCAGTAGGACCAGCATCTATCCTCCTAGAGCCTCATGGGCAATTATACTGTGTGGGTAAGTGGATGGGGCAGTGAGAATAATTTAGTATTTAAGTGACGTTGTGGTCAGTGTGTTGTTTTTGAGATGTGATCGAAAGCATATTGCGCAGGACGACCCTGAAGTTGTGACTGTGTGTTTCCTGCTGAACTTTCTGTAAATGGAGTTCTCTTGCATGCATGTGATTCTGAGCCCAGGAGATGCTTCTGGTAATAGTAAGTGAAGAGCAAAAGGGTGAGAAAGCTTATTAGCTGCTTATTTTTCAGATTGTGTTTGTTTCCTTTAGGGAGGCTGGGTGGTTTTAATATTACCTGTGCTGGTCAGTAAATTAAATCCGGAGCGGAGCATGTATGTGGTCGTTTTTCACCCCCACCTGAGTAATAATTACTGCTTTTTTTCTGAGAGATGTACAGTCCATATTTTTTTATCAGCTCAGTGTAAAATTATTGTGTAAACGGCCCATTTTGGGAACAAATGTGACAACAGAAAAAAGGAGAGCAAGACTCCGTAAAAGCTCCTGAAATGGGCTGTTGTGGTGTCAGCTGGCTGGGTGGTATCTTCTGGAAACGTCCATGTCTATTACAGACCACATGCTGTATTTCCACGATGGTTGAAATACCACCAGGAACGATGAATCCTCATGTGTTTTCAGAGTAGGAGGTCGTACTATTCTGTCTGTTTGTACGTGTCTTTGTAAGGTCACAGGTTGATAGACTCAACAACTCAAGTACCTCTTGCATTGCTTGTGCTGTTGTGTCTGTCAGTCCACCATTGCCCTGCTTCCACATCATCACCCCTTTGTCCTCACATGACCTGGACTGAACAATTTTTATTTGATCATTTACATCTACATTAGCATTAGTTACAGGTATTGACTGCCCCGACTGTGAATGAAATCAACCCCATTGATCCAATCTGAGCCAACGGCAGATACAATTGGGAGGGATTAATGTGATACTATTCAAAGTCCAGACAAAAGATAATCAGATGTATTATAGCGCCAATGTGTTTGAATAAATGAAATGTAGAGGCTATTGTCAGTATGACTACGTTCTGGCTAATTCACGCACAAAAGCAATGAAACCTTTCTCGCAGAGGATCAGACTGAATGGTAGACAATGGAGCGGATATTGAAAATCTGACATCTTATAATGGCTGAAGTTGATTTCTTGAAAGGAACGTGAATCATTCCCGTCTTTGATAGTGAACTTCAATAAAAGGCGCCGGTCTTATGACTAAGCTGATTATTTGGGAAGTGTTTTTTGGGGCGAATCGAGAAAGAGGATTGTAGAAAGGGATACGAGGGTTTGAGAGTTGTTTTTGAACGTGGGTATTAATGCTGTTTTAATCCCATTGTTATGAGACGTCGTGGCTTTGAGGCATCAGTGTCTCTCAGTTGACTGGTTTTGGGGGGGGGGGGGGGGGGGGGGGGGGGTGTCACTATTTTGGAGATTCTGTTCCCGTCTAGACGGATGACATTTGTCGCACTGTGCTTATTTGTGTCAAATGCACTAATACCTTGATCCAATTGTTTTGTGTTTGATGTTGTTTGGATGTAGTTTGAGCCGTAACACATAGCTTTGTGTGTTCTCAACAGTTTTAGGCGGCGTCTCATACTGTAAACAGATTAAATCTTTGCTGCTCTCAACTGTTCATAGCGACCTTCTCTTGTTTAGGCACACTTTTACCATCACAAAGCCAACAATGTCTGTCTTTATTTTGCCTCATTTATTACAATCTGGGAAGGCTCGGTTCAGAGAATTTACCATTTGGCACACACACACACACACACACACACACACACACACACACACACACACACACACACACACACACACACACACACACACACACACACACACACACACACACACACACACACACACACACACACACACACACACACACACACACACACACACACACACACACACGCGCACGCGCTTGATCAATATTGACCAATATTATGTTTTTGACATATCACAAAAACGTTTCTAATCAAAGTCTCAATTGGGATTCTTCTTTTGAACTTTACTTTGATATATCATTATAAGATCATTTAAATGATCTTACCAACAGCTTGATAGCTGGATTTGTGTTTATGTGTGTGTGTGTGTGTGTGTGTGTGTGTGAAGTAGGCCTAGTCTGTGCTCCAGTATGATGGTACAGAGCCATTTCCTCTCTGTTAAGAATTGATTAATTTCACACACATCATTTCTCTCGTCTCACTTCTGACATCAAACATCTGGGCAAATAAAAACGTACTGTATATTAATTACTTTCTTAAATACAAATACTGTACATGAGTACTATAGTCATGCTTTCTAAAACCCTGACGAAACAGTAAAGCAATTTAATGAAGGGGTAAAAAACATAATGTAAAGTGGCACACTTGGACCCTGCACTTTGACCTCCTCCTAATTGGTGAACTCGTCCCCCGGAGCCGATCCTAACCTTTAAGTGGTCGACCGACAAAGACTCTGAGGACAGCCTGAGGCCTGAGAGGTATACGTTTGTGCTGTAAAAACAAAACAACATGCCATTTCCTGGAGGGTGGTCTCCTTTTCAGGCTTTCTGTGTTAGTATGACAGCAAAGCAGTATTTTCTCTTGATCGCTGACATTTAAAGAAATCTGAATACTCAGTCTCTGATGTTTTGCCGCTCTTTGTAAAGTATATTCAGAGCAAGCAGACATGTTTTATTTATATACGTTTGTGTCAAAGTCAACAGATGCATGAGATACAAACAGTCACGTCTGCAGGGAGCCTTCGTCGTCACCATCTCCGTCGTTGTTCTGACAGTTTGTCAGCCACCACGGTCCCTGTTGACGAGCCACGGATGAAGATCTAGCTGATTGCTGATTGAAGTGGCGTTTACAGCGCTGCAGTTGAACAAACATTTCAATCACGCTGGCACATAATTAGTCTCAAGTGTGTCCGCCCTTCCGGTCACCTCCCACTAGGAAACGAGGCAACAGGTTGTAAGTGGTGCACACAAATTCAAGGAGACAGAAAGAAAAGTGCACGCTCTAAATGACCGGGATACGTTCGGTCAGATTCACTTCATCCTCTGGACGCCTCAGTGTTGCCTCCGCAGTGCTTTACACGGTATTGGCTGTCCAGGAGGCCGGTTCGATTTCCCAATAGGTCATGTGCGCGAAAACATTTTGGTGCCAAGAATGATCCTCCTTTGTATCAGTCTGACGGCACAGTGATAGCAGGTATTCATTTATTCTCTGTTTTCTTTTCATTACTATATTTAAAGCATTTCTATGGAGTGAGTGGCTGATATTGACTCAATGCAACTTTACACATATTGTCAATACTTCCACTACTTTGCCCCCCCCCCCCCCCCCCCCCCCCCCCCATTAGCTGGGACAGCTAGAACAGATGTGTATTGATTTCATTAGTGTACATGCAGTGCTTGTATTGTGTGCAATCAGATGGCTCTCCAGCTTCATAATGTGGTCTTATACACTATTTATACGACACTCTGAGAGGAAAATGGAGGCCGCCGTCTTGACAGCCGACGTCACTTCTTTGTTTTTGGAGAAATTAAACTGAAAATGACTGTTGAACTCCGAGAAATTGCACCGTTCAGACCAGTGGCGCAGAGTAGGGAAGTGACAACAAGGCCGTGTTCCATTTGCTTGAAAGAGCGTACTTCAATGAATGTAAGCAGGCGCTGGTTAGAACAGCAGTTCAGCTAAATTGACCTTACCTGCCTATTGTTGGTTTGTACACACAGTAAAGTGCATGCACGCACACATGCATGCACGCACTCTTGTACGCACACTTCCCTCCCTCTTCCACTAAATGTCAGAAAGCATTGATTGTGAGATTGTGAACAGGAGCCCACGGGGCAATTTCAGGTTGTGTTTGTGTCTCAACAAAGATATAAAAAAAAACTGACAGTGTATTTAAAGGTCAAATCTGAACACAAAAGGGGCTCTGTGTGTGTGTGTGTGTGTGTGTGTGTGTGTGTGTGTGTGTGTGTGTGTGTGTATATATAGACGTATATGTGTGTGGCAGAGGAGGATGAAGACATTTTTAAAGCAAAAGAAAGTAGAATAACTTTGTTTCAATGTAGAAAAATGACATTTCTGGATCCTCCAGAGACTGAAAGGAAAGCAATGATTTATCATAATAGTTATTGCCTAATAAGATATTTAGAGGAATAAATATATCATACATATATATCTTAATCCGCTTTCTCTTCTTGTACAAACAGCGTACAAACAAAAAAAATAACCGCGAGCAGTTAGAAAAGGCAAAATGTTTCTCATGTTGTCAATCTGTCTTTCTGCAGGAGGAGCTGCTTGGTGTTGAATTTAATCTTAATCAATCTCCACAGGCACTAATCCTGCAGATTATAGACCCCTTGCTCCCGCACACACACACATACACACACACACACACACACACACACACACACACACACACACACACACACAGCATCTTTATTATATGTGACAATCCCCTCTGAGCGATACTGCCCACTCAGCGTTTGCCCACATGATGGACACATGTTAACGCACACATTCTCATTTGTGTGCAATGTCCCCGCATAATCTACGTATACGCTTACACTAATGCATGCGTGCCCACAAACCCATACACATGCAGCATTTCACCGAGGAGCGGCCTCGTTTTAACATTTTTGCACAGATTGAGGCATCGGTGCAACTACACAGACCCTTATATGCAAACAAATTATTAAGGTGATTAAATTATCCGCATTAATCTGTCTCAGTGTCATGAGACAAACAACTGAAATGTGAGAGGAATGATGGGGGGGGATTAAACATGTACACATGTCTGTATGAGTTGTGTAATCACATGTCATCTGTAATTATATAGATACTGGACATGGGACACGTATAATCCCTCTGACCTGGTAAAGAGAGAGAGAGAGAGATAGATGAACGAGCAGGATTAATGACATCTTATTAAAATACATTTTACATAATGTAACTCAGAAAGGAGATGGGATAAAGCTTGCTGACACATTTGGGTCTCTATGTTCTGCTGGATAAGTGAATGTTTTCCTCCTTTTTTCTGCATTTTGATGAAACAAATGTGTGCATATATAGTTTCTCTGAGGTCCATCACTTTTACAGCCTAACTCTTTAGGTCACCTTTTTATGTGTCGAAGTGGAACTCTCCTAACTGGTCACAACAGGAAGTTTCACCAAATTCATTTGTTCGTTTTTGGAGAAATAATTGGTTCTAGACGTTTGTTGTGGTCGGAGTTACTACGAACTCACGAGCCAGCCAGGATAATGCTCGTAAATCACAAAGTATTGCCTCAACTGTTTTGTTCCCAGTTGCACCCCAATTTGTTCATATTATATGTTATTGTTATAAAAAGTTACTAAAGAGGGCAAATGAAGCGCTCCTCTTAGCTAACGGCCAGTAGCATGAGACAATAAGTTTATGCAGTGTATTCTATTTGACTCATAACTTTTTCTTTTTCTCCTTTGTGGAGCAGTTTATACTGCGACAGAGAAGCTGGAATAAAAGAGAACGGCGCAACGCACTCAATAAGCTATGACAGCTTCCTCCACTTTGGACTCTTCGTTCCCTCAAAGATCAAACAGCTGAAACTCGTGAGACAAATTTCACCAAAGTTGAACTCGAGTGAATCTCCTAATAAAACACAGCATAATATAGTTTCCACTTGTAAAGAACAAAACATAGAACCTTAACAAAATGGTGCACAGTACTGACTGATGGAGGGAGACAGAAACACTGGACATGTCTATTCATTAAAAATGAAGATGCAACAACTTGGCACCACCCTTGCATCCTCCAACAAAAACCATAGCAACCGCTGCTGACAGTCTTCCATCAAAACATTTCCACAGCTCGCTTTGCTCTTCAACTGATCGTTGAGTCTGTTCCGTTATTTGACGCAAACCGAGTTAAATATTAAAAAGAGGCGTAAAGATACAAATATTTCCGGATAACAGGATGAACCTCCTCACAGTTTCATTTCTGAGGGGTGCTGTATTCAGGTGGCCTCTGAGCATGTGGGTATGTATATGCATGAGAGGGAGTAGCGATTATCATAATGGAGAACTGCCAGTACAGAGTGTGTGAGTGAGTGTGTGTGTGTGTGTGTGAGATGGAATGATGCCAATGAGTCTGGATGGTTCAGCATTAGCTTCAGATCAGAGCGTCGTGTCATGATCCTTCTACAGCTCTATGTGTGTGTGTGTGCATGTATGTGCATTTGGCGTAGTTAATGGCTACGGTTCTCTGTTTCTCTCCGTCTCTCCTTCCCGACTCTGTTCATCATTCCTTCGTCAGCTTTCTCCTCCGCCCAGTCGGTCTCCTCATAAGCAGGTCACCAGCCACGCGCACAGACTGCTACCAACTCCACAAACCAGTCATGAGACGCCCCGTTCGTCTCGTCGCACCAAAGACATGTCAGTTAGTGTGTCCTCGTTTGTCATCTGGAGATAAAGTTGGCTGCAGCTGAAGCCATCTCATATTAGCATGATCCAGCCCCCTTTAAAAGCTGTTTGTAAGTTATACGCTAGTGCTATATGAATGCAGCGCATTGTTCTTACAGCATTGCATGTTAGCGCAGTGGGGTTTGCCTGAACACATAGCATGGACATATTATTATATGCAAGTTTACGTCCTATCCTGTGTTGTCAGGCAGAAGGTCGAGCATTCAGCCTACAGAGCTTGCTGCCAAGTCTTTAGGTTCAATAGAACGACCATGTCTTAAATGCCAACAGTAATTTAATTCATAGTGCTGCTGTTAGCCCTTAGGCTACACCATCTCCTGACACCTGTAAGATTAGTTTTTCAATGAATGTGTGGATAATTTTATATTTGTCGATAGCTATGGTTTTCATTTTCTTGCGACAATGTCGCTCGCTTAGTTCAGCAAATTAAAAAAGGATACTACAGAAAAGATAACTCGGCATAGCCCATTGTTCAGACTGTATTCATCATGTGTGCCTCCAGTGGCCTAGCTGGCTGCCATGGTTAGTTGCCGTTTCTGTATGAATTTCAACACCTTAATAGCCAAAATCTTTCACCTTTAAGAAGCCTGTCTCAAAATGCAGTTTTTTTCCCCCCACTATACAAGCCGGTATAGCAAACAATTTACCAAAAGTTTGGCTTTTGTCAGTCAGCCTGCATGTCTTTCTACATTATAAAAAACATGTCTGAGGAGTTTTGAATGTAATTCTTTTGACTATGTGTGACTGGGCACCGTCTTGGCTCCAATGAGCAGCGGTGGACTGGAGCCAAGATGGCAGATGGCAGCTTGTCTGCAGGGTTTGGATTCCTACAGGGCTTCTGATACAGCAAACACAGACAACCGGGTGGAGAAGGATGCCGTTATTTATTGTGTCTCTCATTGTTTCACTGTCTCAATCCATTTTTTTTTCTTGCGTTGGATCATCTTCTCCCTGATTCAGCGTCATTTTAATTTTTTTCCCACCTATTTCATGTTGTCTTTTGCCTTTTGTGTTTTCAGTTCCCATTTTTACTACAAATAAGATGTTACCGTCTCCCAGAGAATTTTAAAATAAGACAGAATAATAAAGCAATTTCATGTAATCTCCCTCTTACTCCCACTCTTCCCACTTTAGACAATATATTTTGGTACAATAGAAATGTAAGCTTAATTGATTTCTATAATTCTGGGATTGTGGCGCAATTAAATAACTTTTAAGTTTGATGAGTTGCGATGCCCGATGAGACAGAAGAGGCTTGTTTGCGCTCTCATTGCTGCACATTTTACATTTGACATTGCATTTGGCTGACGCTCTGATCCGGAGCATTTTGCAGTTGCTGCAGCAGAGAAAGCTTTAAATTCTTTTACTGCAATCAGTCGCTGATATGAAACAAACGAGATGAAGGTCCAGGGCAAGAGATTAGATTAAAACTCTGCCGTGCATCTGAAAAAATTCAATTATCTTCTGCCAAACAAATAGAAAGAAAATAGAGAAATGCTGAGCACAGAAATAGGAATTACATGTTAACGATTTTGGGGTGTTTGGTATAAGAGAGTAATTTAATTCGGAGGAGAATAATCTGAACCAGGAAAAAGTACATCTTTTTGTCCTCTCTTTCCTTTTTCATCCGTTCCCTCCACTCTTCTTCATAACCACTCCATTGTCGTTTCTCTCTCTTCCTTCCTATATTCAGACTCCATCCCTTCCCTCCCAACCTCTCTCTCTCTCTCTCTCTCTCTCTCTCTCATCTCTCATCTCTCTCTGCATCCCTTTTCCATCTCGAGTTCTCTCCTGGAGCAACAGTATGTATACACCCGGTTGCCGTGGCAACCGGAGGAGGCCACATGAGCGGGTGGGTGAACAAAAGACTCAGAGACCCTCATCCACACAGAGAGAGAGAGAGAGAGAGAGAGAGAGAGAGAAAAAAAATCTGATTTCATTTTTAGGTGAGGGGGTTTGGTGTGTGTGTGTGTGTGTGTGTGGAGAATGAGGAGGTGGAGGAAGAGGAGAAGGGGGGGGGGATTGATAGGTAGGTGAGGTGAGTTCATAAATGAAAAAGAGAAAGAGGGAGTGAGAGAGAGAGGGGGGGAGGGGGACGGGAGAAGGGATATGTGGTTAACAAAGCTATACAAAAAATAGGGAAGTGTTTTTTGTGTATAAAGACGAAAAGCCTAAAAGATGCGACCGTTCATAATGTAAAGCTGCAGCTGTCACGCCACTATGGCCAGCGGGGCTGTCTCAGAATTAGAAATCATTTCAGAATCACTTCGAGGTGCAGAAGATTGGATGTCATTCTAAAATTAATGGTAAATTTTGAAGCCGTTTTGTGTAAAGAAATAGCCATTCTTTGGAATATCTTTAAGGTGTTTCCCTGCGATTAATTTACAATAATGAACTGCTTCTTTCTGGCTCCTTGTTACTCATTCAGTATGTCAAATAAGTAACATACCAGCCATTGTGTACAGTGTGTAATATACAGTGGGCCAGTGATAGAGGGAAGGATACTGACAGCAGTCTGTGAGAGTTGAACCCACAATGTTTCTTTGAGCCATGAGCATCAACACTGTTAGCGCCTATAGAGCGGTGGTGCCCAACCTGGGGGCTGGAACCCTCTAACAAGTCGTAAGATAAAACAGAGGGGTCATGAGATATATGAGAAATATTTATTATATTACTTTGATGTTTGGTTTGATGTGATCATTTCAGTCACATAAAGGCTCTGTATATATATAATGATCCATAGAATAAAGACCTCCTTTAATAGGCAAACTCAAAGCTTCCTCCAACTGCGGATGTAAAGAAAACAGCTAAATATCTCTTGTAACTCCTTTAATCAGCATCTTCAGCTGCGTTGCTTTGCTGGTAATTAAGTTGCCCTTCTTTCATTCCCATCAGGGCAGCGGCGCAGACATTCATTCAGTTAAGCTGTAACCTAGTAGTAATTAGAGAAAAGAAAAAAAAACACACTTGGGAAAATGTCAAGTTGATTTTCACTTCAAGCCTTCCTCTCATTATCTTTGCTCTTTTTCATTAGCAGCTTTTTAAAAAAAATGTTTTAATTAGTTGAGGATTCTTCTCATGAAAAAGGTGCAGCAACGACGTTGTATACTGGGTTGATAGAATCAAGAAGTTTTCACTTTCGTGGGTTTCATTTGATTTTCTTGGGACACCTCTCTCAATCATCTTTAAAAAATGATGACCCCCAAACGCTCCCAGTCCATTAACCTTTGAAGTCTATGATTAACAGTTGAGCTGGTGGCAAATGCGCTCCCATTTGACTAAGTAAACGTATGTAGCGCTGATCCTTTGCAGAATATACAGATAGACCCTTCAGGCACTGGTGGGGAAACCATATTCAATTATCCTGCCTATTAAAACCTGTCAGCTGTGTGTGTGTGTGTGTGTGTGTGTGTGTGTGGTAGCTGAAACAGGACAGCCTTATGCAAATATAATTGCGGCAATTAAATCACAGAGGGGGGCTCGGAAGGTTTCGTCTGGAAAGACTGGCAGCAGTTGCGTGCGAGGGTTGGTGTGTGTGTGTGTGTGTGTGCCAGTGGGTGTGCTGGTTATAGAGCTGGTTCTCCGGTGTGTGCATGCGTACATAAGTCAATGTGCACATGTGTGGGTGTTCTGGGAACACTGTTCTTCGCACCCTCCCCTCCATCCCCCACCACCGGCGCCCCCCCATCCCCCAAAGCCTGCTTCCCTGCGCGTCTGTCTTCAGGGAGTTGAAGGAGCTCAAAGGAGAAAGCTTGGGAGAGACTCCATGTTTGGAGGAGAGATGGAGGATGAGGACGTGAAGAAAAATGGGGAGTGCGTCAACGGAAAAAGAGACCTGGTGAGCTCAGGAATCAGTTGCCACACACGTAATTTGAGAGATAATGACCTTTATCAATAATTAAATGATACTGACTCTGCTTAAAGTGGCCTTTTGCCACCTTATTGTCTGAGGAACGGAGACCCAACCTGAGCCCAAATTACACTTATCAGGTCAGACAGGGTCTCGTTCTACTGCTGCGGGTCAATATGTGTCTAATACCTGAGTGGATCTGAGCGCACACAGAATCATCTCTGATCACACCGTATGTCATCCCGGCAGTGGGAGAAATAATTATGTAAGATGTAATACTGTAATACCTCTGTGCCGGCTTCCTTTACACACATCCCGCTCTCGCTAATAATGGTAAAAAGCTTTTTACCATTTTTTATCTTCAGAAAAGTTCAGGACGAGATGTCTATGCGGTGGAGACAGCTAAAGGAAGTGAATGACTGGCTTAGACTGATGTAATATTTCTTGACATTTACTGGAGATTTTTCTGCATGTTTCTACCCTTTCCCCCTGAACAGATCGGCAGTCACTAGTTTTTGCCCAAGGGGTAACACCAGCCACCCCGTCTGTCAGGTTAAATTTACCCCCAAGGAACTACCCATTCATGCACTCAGAAGAAAAAACGACAGAATTGTCTCTGACATTGTCTAAAACATCTCGTCAGTCTTGTTCTCCAGGGAGATAAAGTGTCATCACAATGCAGTAATGGCTATATATTGCATCGCAAACATTGTTGCCAGGCTTTCATCTCTGTGTGTTTTCCAGAATACGGTGACGGCGTCAAACACTCGACTGCACTTTACAGAGTTGACAGTATCGCAGGCAACTCAATAAAAATGCTGGCAGCGTTGAAACCGGGAAGATTAAATGTTCTTGTGATCATTGTGGGAGCAGGTAACTGAGACACAGCAGACAGAGATGTGTGGAGTACTTCATACAAAAGCCTGTAGCTCATTTGTGGAGGCAGCAGGTTATTGAAGAGCACAAACTGCAGTCACATGTTGGTACTGTGCATTGTAGCTGGTAGTTGGCGCTCAACGCAACCCCTCATATCGCAAACATCTTTCTGTGTCACTACATTTATGCCGTTTGTTAGAAAGACGTGATACAGAAAAGAAATCCAGCCAATTCAAATTTATTTTATTTCACCAGTCAGCTCACAATTCTGCGGGAAGCTGAATGTTTGCTGAACTGTTTAAATCCCACAATACACATGGTTCTCTGAAAGCTCTTTGCAGGAAGTCAAAGGATTTACAGAATGAGCAAATAGTCTACTGTATATTTTGAAAGTGTTCCATGCAGCCTATCTGTATATTGTACATGCAAAGTTTAAAATCAATAAGAATGAAAGTCTACAGCCATGCTAGCGTCGCTGTGAGATGTATTTACAGTCACAACCATAGACTGTATGTAAGAAGTGTACATAGTTACCGTGACGCCACTTATTAGTTTGTGAACTATGGTTTTGAAGCCTCGCCTTCTTGGTTAACATGCTTATTAACTTTAATATTGACCATGTACTGTATAGGCTACCGTAATATAGAGTGTTAGCATGCTAGCATTAGCTAATTTGTGCTAAACGCAAAGTGCAACCACGACTGATGGGAATGTGATATGTTCCTGGATGAAAAGGAATCACCAATGTTTTCACAATTCATCCTCTGGAGACCACGAATGGCAATGCATCTGATATATTTGAGATATTTACGTTTGGACCAAAGTAGTGGACATACCAACAGACGGACATTGCTCTTCCTGGACTCACAAAGCTATCATGGCATAAAAAGGTAGTCCATAATAACCCTGACTTGTTTTAATAAGTGAGACTATGAATGTCTTTTGGACCACACACCAGATTGCTCTCTCGCTCATATGCGCACACACAGGAGCAGGAGAGATGTTAGCCAGAGTGAGACGTGGGCTCTGAATCCCTCTCCTCATGAAGGATGAACTCCTTTTTTCTTAAAAGGGACTTACAGTTCAATAATATACCCTCTAATCTCCTACCGTATTTAAAGAACACATGATTTATTTGCTGTACCCACTTTGCCATGCCTATTTTAAGCTCCCAAACAAACTTCAGGTCCTCTCCTCTCCTGCTAGTCAGTCAGCAGATGTTTGGGAGGCACAAACGCCACTCTCTTCCTCCTCCCTCCTGTCCTCCTGTCACTCCTCTGCTTTTTTAATTACCTCTGAAATTCTTTTTCCTCGCCCTGGTCGCAAAAGCTTAAAATGAAGGAGCTGTTGTCATTTGAGCAGACGCCAAGCTGGATTCCCCCCCCCCCCCCCGCTTCCCTCCACAAACCTGCTCTCTCTCTCTCTCCTGATGGAATTTATTAATCCATATTCATGTGCTGATTATTGAACCATGTCTATTATTAATAGACATGATGTTAGTGTGTTTTCAGCCTAGTATTGCATTTTTCATCCATCCAAGACTTTTCCCCCGTTCTATGGGCCTTACCACCAGCCAAGCACCAATTCACCTGCTTCTCCAGTGCTACTCCACCCCCCCGCCCCTTGCCCTCTCCTTCTACCTCTCCCCTCAATGCTGTCAACCCCCTTTCTTTACCTCCGTGATTTCATCTCGACCCCCTGTTTTCTGTTTGCTTAAGGAAAGGACTCGCAGGGACAAAAGAGAGAGAGTGATGGAGATAAAAGCAGATGCTATAACCAAAGAATAAGATTAATTGGCATTACATAAAAACAAAATGTCACATTACTGCACATTCATCGCGCCACCGTGTATCTGGTGGATGAAAATAATAAGTCGGAGGACAACTGGGGTCAGCTAACCCTGTTCAAGGCTACGAGAGCCAAAACATGTGAATTTAATGTTATTTTACATTCGTGCACTGGGTGGGAAGTGCAAGGATTTTTTGGAGGCACCCTTGAGCATTGAGTATCAAGGAAAGTATGAACAGTTAGTGTTCCACTCAATGCTGGGCTATGAACCCAGGACCTCATTCATGCAAAGCATGCACTCTTCCACTGAGCCACAAGGTTGATTGATCTATTTTATTTGGAAGAAGCATTCAACTCATAATCCGCAAGGGTTTTGTGGGCTTTTCCTGTTTTAATGGGTAATTAAGTATGTGCACAACATGAATCAAGCCTTTGCTGCAGAAACATGGTGGTTCTTAAATCATTAATTTGTGTAACTTCTGACAGAATATGTTGCAACATATGTTGAAATATGTTACTTTAGTCGGGTCCCCATTTAAAAAGACATTTAATAAATTCAAATGAGCTTGTATGTTGTCGTAAATAGGACTCAAACTGCACAGAGGAGCCTACTTAAACTGTCTCTTACTGTGACAGAAGTACTGTGTACTTCCTGTGTTAGTCACTTCATGATATTCATGTTTATGTTAAACAAGACAAACATTTTCTTCGTGGACACCATTCTGACATTATAGTCTTCAACACGTCAGACTGAGGGTTATCATATCTGCAGACAGCCACACACATATGCACAGGGAATCATTTAATTAGTGATCTATAGTGCCATGTAATCAACCTCTGAATCAACTGAATGAAATAATCTGTTTCTGCCATATAATTATAATCTCTTACCCTTTCAACACTGGCTGCTGTGTAATTACGCCAATGTGATCTCACTGCAATATCGATTTCTTTTCTGTAAATGCGAGTACAAGGCTTACAATGTGGTCGTCTTCTCGATATACTACTATACACGACACAGGTTGACAGAATACTAGGTCTTGGTGTCGGACTCGGACTCGGTACAGTTTTACTGCTCTGGCTCCAGTTCAGCCAGAGCTTTCGTTCCCCTCAAACAATAAACGCTTTCACACTGAAAGACCTTGAACATTTTCAGCAAAGCAACTCTTTGCCTCTGAAATGGGAATATTCCACATCTGCTCGGGCCCACATTGCAGCTCAGTGATAAAGCAAACGGAGGCAACCGGAGCCAGAGTCAAACTCTGTGGTAGTGTGCGCTTTAATTTAAAGGGTTTAAATTTCTCTGCTATCAGCCACCCACAGCAGCAGGAACTGTGTTTAAAATCAAGGTTCCTGCAATAAAAAAAACATCTACTGTGAAATCTAACACAGTGATGTAACTCATTCCTCCCCTAAAATTGACATTTATTCTTTCTGTGAAACACGTAGAGCTTTCTGCCTGCTGCTAATGATGCTCAGTGCACCCACCCACCACACCTCTTTTTAATGACTAAGACCCCTCTTTCCCCAGCTGGATGGGGGTCAAAACATGTTGTCAAGAACGGCTTAGCACGCGACAGACCTGCCTTATCCTTCCAGAGGTCCGATTTCATCATCAGGAAACAATGACCCCAATCGCCTCACATGCTGCAAATCTACAAGTAAACAAGCTCGCCGCCTTCCATCCTCAGCTCACTCAGACTAATACAACACACACGGGTTGAAAATGTACCATGCGTGGATGCTCGATACCCTACCCAACATTTGAACAACCCATTTTTGTTTGCGCTACTGCGAGTGCAGTGCTGCAATAGCGAGATAACACATTTCCTTTGCAGACAATCTTTTTATGCATTTGGAGTCAACACTGAAATCACGCGCTTTGCTTGTTCTTGGACCGCACTTCAAGCACCTGTGGAGTAGATGATCCACTATGTAAGCAGCTGTACACCTCAATTTAAACATAGTATAATCTGGTGTTTAAACTCGCTGCCTCTTCCTCTGCACCCCCACACTCACAATCCTGTTTTTCAGATTAACACGCTGCCGATCACAGTGAGGGTTTTTTTTCACCCTCACTAGTCTTGTATTAATAATGTCACAGTGAGCCGAGGAGCTTCACTTTGTACCAGGCACTTGTTTCTTCAATTAGATCTCAGTGGGGCGGAGGGGGTACAATGTCGTACTCGCCCCGAGGCTCTCTCCTACTCTCTGCCTCTCCGCACAGCAAGAGTGGGTTAACAGGATTAAGGGGACATTTGCATTGGGATGGGTGGAACGCCGAGTATGTTGGCAGGGACTCCATCATGGTATGTAGTCAGATATCAGCGAGAGAGAGAGAGAGAGAGAGAGAGAGAGAGAGAGAGAGAGAGAGAGAGAGAGAGAGAGAGAGAGAGAGAGCTCAACGTGTAGCGTATTTAGGTCAGATTTGAAAATTGCATACACTAACGCATACACAAATACACCCAGAGGATGTTAAGGACCGGAGGAGCAGACAGATAAGATAGATCCCAGTCAAAGACACGGTTTAATAAAAGGGCGTTAGGAGGCGGTGTCGGGGGTTGTGCATCTTGAATGTTGTACGTTGATCTAAGAAACGGAGTCTGGATCATAAGAGAGTTGATGTTGGCATAATCTACTTAATCTGATTGAGGGCAGCGTCGTCTTCGCGGGCTCAATAATTGATAGCACCATCTGCTGTGGAGTCAATCTAGGATCCCACACGTAAGGCATTAGGTTAAAGCAATGCTGGGGTAATTAGGTTTTACCTTTATGTGCCACAAGGAGACGGATACCGAGTAAGTCCACTAAACGTTTCATCAGGGTGAGCACAGGATGAATGTGCTTGTAGTTCTCTGGGTACACTAATGTTTGCACTTGGGAGTAGTAGCAGACGTTGGAGCCATTACTTAAGTGATTTCAATCATCACACGTTAGGCTAGCTATCTCAACAGTCTTTTCCATTACTCTGAGCGAACCACTTATCCAATTGTATCCATCTACTTTAACCGTGTAGCCTATCCATTTGGTTTATTAGCTATCTATCTATCCAGAAGGTTTAGCTAGCCATTTATCTATTACTCACAGGTGTCATAGCTGACTAAAAATCGAATTTCTTTTTCATAAGATGACTCGAGCTGCTCCACAATATTTCCACTTACCCCCTGGCGACTGCTGAAGCACCTCCCTGGTCGTGGATCTCTGCATTACACGATTAGACTTCGCGGTATTCAATTGGAGTGAGCAGGCATTATTGAATAGCAGAATGTGGGTCTTACGAAGCACTTCTTGGTTCTTCGAAGGATGAGGCTAACGATTATATTTCAGCTCACACTGAAGAATGGCTACACCACCGACGTGCGATCTAATTATAGCTGAGACAATCCCTTTAATTAGACAGGGCTTTCTGATAGGACATGTGTGGGTTTTGTGGGCATTCATGTGCGTGTTTGCTGTCTAGATTGTGCTTATGTAAATAATTGATTGGTCAGCATTGTTTGAACATCTTTAATTCAGTGCACAGGGATGGATAGCACACGCAGTTCTCCCCCATGACTGCATGAGGGAAGTGCCGGCAAACATGTGCTCATTTCTGATCAAAAACACTATTGTCGACGCTGAAAACATGCACAACACACTGCATGTGATGATAGGAGAGGGTTTCGTGTCCTCTGCCAAGCTTTGTGTTGCAACACCTCAGCAGGTGCAGCCACTCAAGCCTCTCATCAACGCGTCTCCATGTTTCTTGGAAGCATCGCTCATGTTGTGTTCATGTCACGTTGGAAAGAACAGGTTGACAGATTAGTGCAAATTAAGAACGTTGGATTTGAACCTATGAATTTAAATAAGCTAGAGGGCAGATACGAGGGATTTTCTGGTCTTTCCTAATTACGTTACATCCAATGTGACATGCATGAGATATACCTGTGATACAGCCAGGAGAGATTCATGGGAGCTAAAGGCAAAATGAAGTGAACATCACTGCGTTTCTGAGATAAGTCCTCTCCGAATGGATCGAGGTAAGAAACAGGAATGATGTCATATTAACGTTGAGAAAAAGATGCTTAAGGAAAGGACCTGCAAGGACAAATGAGAGGATGAGGAAAGGAGATGGACATACGTAGATGGTGAGGCAAGTTCAAGATAAAATGACATCACACAAAACTCTCCAGTTTCATATCACTATGTTCATAATACCAAAGTTTATCTTTGAGAAATATTCAGTTAGAGGACAATTAAACTCGATGAAGGCCTTTCCATCCAAAACAAAATGTGTCTCTGAAAATGAATGTCCTTTATAACTCATCCATCTATGAGGGAATGAACAGCTATCACTCGTAACGAGAGTGTACCACTGAGCTACATCCTCTCTGATAGGCCCGGTGTGTTGGGGTAAAGCAATGGATGGATGGGTCAACAAAACATCAATCTCGAACACAATAGACAGCTGTAGATTTTCCGTACATTTTAATTATCTTAGTATCATAATAAATGTATATGTGTACTGGGTCAGACTAAATAAAGATGGAACACAGCATAAATGAAAGATTTAATTTCTGATTTAATAAAACGGTTCACATTTAGAGTAAATGTCTCTTTGGAATGATGCAATTGCAGCTCAAAACCTTCAGCAAACCATATCACAACATCTCAACATTACCTGTACACAAACTGGTGCTAATAAAGTGAAGCAGAGAAAAGTTGGAGAGGTTTCATTAGTGGCATGCTAAGGCGGAACCTCTAAAACTTGCTATTTGGGTACCATTTGTGTCATTTGAAATGTCCTTGTGTCACTGTAACACTCAGTCACTTACTTCAATTTAATTTACATGTCACTATAGATGTCACCATTGCTGGAGGAGAGCTGACTGCGAATACTCCTCCATGCCATGCGAATGAATACAGACGGCTGGAATCAACTGAAAATGATCCAGAGACACTGCAGAAGCCATCAGCAACGTTCATATGCCCTCGAATACAACGTGACAAAACAGCAAATGTAAGACACAATTTATGGTTATTGCTGTATAAAGTGAGGTTTATTTGATCTACTCTCTTCAGGAGTGATACAACTTATACTGTGAATGAATCTTTAGAGTCTCAGCTTTTGACATCGTTTGTGCATATTATATTGCTGGCAAGAAGAAGAAGCTCTTACTTATTGTTATTTGTTTGTCTAACTCCAAGAGTCTTCATCAAATAAGTGTCTCACCTCTAGTCCCTCCACGCTTAAGAAGTGGAGATGCTGGGGATTGAACCCAGGACCTCATACATGCAAAGCACGCGCTCTACCACTGAGCTACATCCCCTACTGTCTCAGGTCAAAGGATAGTAATTGGTGTAGTTCAAAGAAGGCGGGGAGATGGTCTCAGTGTCTTCACCTGTCTGAGCAGGAAGAGTTGAATCCATTTATTAAATGACAGATTCATTGATTCTATATTATATTGTTCACTGTATCAACCATTAACATGTCTGTGTATCTTGAGTAACCTGGACAAAAATACCCACAATCATGTATAATTTGGGTGGAAGGAAACTAATCAAATGCTTTAACTTCAGTGTTGATCCAAATCTCCAGGTTTACCTGCAGCACAGCAAATCAGAGCCGCTGTCTGAATCACTTCCATCTCCGCCCCGCAATGAAACAGCAGAGTCCAATTGTCCGGGGATTAGCGGAACGTGGTTTTGGGCAGTTTCTTCCATTTCCTCCTCCGCAGAGGTGAGGGATGGGTGGTAAATCAGTTGGCAACCAGCCAGCTTCGATAGCAATGTATATCACACAGGGTGAGTATTAACCCCACACTTGCCTTGTAATTATTCTTTAGCCAGACATTCTGGGTGAAATGCTCTCATTCTGCACAGGGTTTCTGCTTTAAGATTTAACGTGCCTTTGACTGACAGCTTGAGTGACATATTTCGACAGAGGGTAAGAGAACATGTGGACAGATGCAGCCGGAGAGGTGGAAAGTGTGGTAGAAAAAAGGGAAGGGGGGCAAGAGAGGTGAGAGGGAGTATGCATGGGTGAGAGAGATAGGGAGACAGAAAAGCAGGGTGTACTTCATATTGGGTTTAATTAGGGAAATGAAAGCTGTTAGCTAAATGAGTGTTTCTGTGTGTGTGTTTCTGTGTGTGTGTGTGTGTGTGTGTGTGTGTGTGTGTGTGTGTGTGTGTGCGTGTGTGTGAGAGAGTGCATGTGGCCCCTCTGGGCAGAAGTCCCCTGCCTTTTATGACCCCCCCTTTCTTGCCCTCTCACACGCACACACACAGACACACACACACGCACACACGCACACACGCACACAAGCTGTTACTGAATAAGTGGGAGAACAGAATTAAAAGCCATGACTGCATTCATTACTTATCCAGTTGATAGATCAGTCACACATTTTATAGATTTTATGCCACTTCACAAAAAAAACTATGTTTTCATCTTTTGAGAAAAGCCTGCCCTGATGTTCATGGACAAGGTCAATGTCAACAGTGTGTGTGGGTGTGTGTGTGTGTGTGTGTGTGTGTGTGTGTGTGTGTGTGTTTGCCGGGCCCAAAGCTGATCAAGAAGCAGCTGCTCAGTGATTCTGAGCCATATAATTACATTTGCTGGAGGTCGGTGGCTCGTGTGTCTCCCTCCATCTCTTTCCCCTGTCTGATTTTCTTTTCTGTCATCCTCCTCACCCACAACAATCCCCCAATTTCAACCAGTGATCCCCAGCCATTAGTCACACGCAAACTCACAAACACACACGTATATAGAGTGCAAAACCTTTGGCCTGGCTGCATGCATTCGCTCAAAAATTTGTAAAATGTATACATGTGCACGCATGCATTGCAAACATGCACACACACACACACACATGCTGTACAATCAAAAAGACACATTTAAAGACAGGCATGCACACTGACACACAGATTAACAGAAGGAGTGCAGTGTCACGCATTGGGGCTTCCTTACATCGTGGTCTGAATATTAATGTGTGGGGACAGATAAGCAGCCGTGGAAATCCCTTTTAAGGCCGTATACTCCTCCCTGGTTAATTTATGCCAATATGCCCAATTTATGCAGAGTTGGTGTTTCGGTTTGAACCAGTGTGGTTTGAAGGCTTCAATCAATCTGACTGTGACTGTGCATCTCGCTGTGTCTTTGTGGCTGCTTATAATGCCACCTAATTTACCGATACCTTGAAGACCATGTTTTTCAGTGCATTGTGTTGTATATTTAATTACCACTTCTCCTCACCTGTCCAGCAGGGGGTAGCAGTCAAGCTCGACTTCAGCTCCAAAGGATTGGATGGATCCTCAATCAAATGTCAACGCCCTCATTATTTGCTCCAGATGCACTGGAGTCAGTCTGAAGAGACAGTGACCCATGTCTGGACCTCCACACTGACATTGATAAATATACTAGCCACCCAAAAGTCAAGGGTTAAGGCAGGGTGGGGTTTTCCCCCAGCGCCCTGATCTCCAACTGCCACTAGACTGATGAAGACGTTCATTGTGATACTGAGCGATGTTTAGTCATTCAAAAGTCACTGGCCGCGTAAAGATGAGACGCTCGCAGCGTGAGCTTAATCGGGCTCGATTAGAGACGGCGCCACTCACTTCTTAGCTCCGTGTGGCTTTTCTTTATCGTCGCTCCCTTACCTCCGACCCCTGTCCTCCTCCTCGTCCCCCCTCCGCGTCAACCAAAGCCTTTAATCCGTGCCCCTCTGTGACCCCTCCCTTTTGTCCCGGAGTCGGGGTACATGTCTGCACCCCCGCCCCGTGAAATTGGCCGGGTCAGCGCCGCCAGCCGTCCTGCTCTCCTCCTCAGAGAAAGAGCGATTTAGCGGGAGGCTGAGTGTTTCATTGCAGTTATGGCTGCTGCATAAATTATTCAAAATGTATTCGAATTACAACACAAGCGTGAGCAATTTCCAAACTAAGGATGCTGCTGTTTATTGATTTTCAAATAACTGTGTGTCATCACCACCTTAATAAATCACATTGCGTTATATTTTTTGAAGTACTGAAGAAGTACATGTCAAGACAAATGAATAGCACATGACAGAACACAGCCTCTCTGTGGATTATTAGTGTGGTTGAGGCCTGCAGACCATTGACCTCACTGTTTAATCATCTTTACTTAAAACGCTCCGCCCCCGATGATGTCAGATGACTGACAGGTGGATTAAGGAAGCCAGACCACAGGAGCGGAGTTAAAAGGAGCAGAGAGAAGCTTCCTTGACAAATGTTCCTTCTTTAAACGGATATGTCCAGTGGGTAATGATTGAATAATGCTCTCCTGCACTTTGCATTCACAATGTCTGATAGAAAATTGACTAACAGAGAGATTCAATAGTAAGTTTACCTTTTTAAGCTTTTACTCCCCCCTCACGTGTTTCACTAAGTGTGAAGGGTCATCTAGTTCAGTCGAGGGAAACCTTGAGGAAAGCATTAGCTGGCATTGGTTGGTCCTAGTCAGAATTAAGAGGATCAAGCTAAATCTGATCTGCACTTTTTAACACAAACTTATAATATAAGGATCTCTTAATTTAGTTTTTTTAAAAGAGGCTACAAAAAGTATTTGGAGAAAAAAACAACAACTACTGGTTACAACCTAGCTTGTTTTCTATAAATCCCATTCTAAAAAGGGCATCTCAGTTTGAATTCAGTAGAAAGTGTTGCATGCATCCTCCAGGTTTTAGGACTTCTGCAATGACAGGTTTCACTTTAACCACGACAGGCTTTCATCTCATTGTATGACAGGGCAGACATAATAGGATAATAGTCTAGTGGACGCAGTGAAACCTGTAATCACTCCCTGACCCCACTGCCTGTCATTTCCCACACATGAAATTAATCTGTAATTTTAAAGAACCTCATAAAAACAACAACTTCCGCTTACCGGGAACTTTGATATTAATCACTTGTAGCGTATCTTCGAAAAGAAAAATAGGTCAGCACCTGTCGGCCGTGACGTCACCCTCCTACCTGTTGTGTACCCTCGCGCTGCCTTTTTTTCCGGAGGGCGGGGCGCGAGACGTTCGGCTCCTACACAGTCAGCGCTCGAGCGTTGTAGCAGCACACATCCTCTAGCCCCGGTCACTAGCCGCCCCTTCACAGCACCGTGCACCGCTCGAGCTCCAGCGACACAGCGCGCGGTCAAAATTTGGTTTCACTTCACGGACCTCAACGTGATTTTCCTGCTCTATTTTCCTCACATGCTTTTAAACTGAAGAAGAGCGGAGTTGTTTTTTTTCCTACCAGCGGGACAAGCTCGGCGACACCGGGGCACAGAGCGGGGATAAGAGCGAGGCTTCAGCTTATTATAACCCGGGACACTGGGCATTATTCCTGCACGAGAGGAGGGTACTTTGGATTACTCTGACGCACAGTTGTGACTGGAATACACCACAAATATAACTACAATAACGTGCCCTCTGGTTGTTAGCATGTCGCTTTTCTTAAGTAGATAATACAATACATGAGCGGATGCATGCATTAATGTGCGCTTTGTGCAGATTGTAGCTCCGGGAAGAGCGGTAACCTGTAGCAGAATAGCAGAACAAAACGTTTCAGGAAGCTTTTTTTTTTTTTAAATAACCCAAAACTTATCTGACATTGTCTTGGACCGAGCTCTGCGCCTTTTTTGTTTTTTTAATTCGGAGAAACCTGCGAAGCCAAGACAGGATCAGGATGCACCACAGCTGAAACCACGAGTCCGTTGAAATCAGATCGGACGGACCTCCACCTCCGTCCTGGACCAGGACAGGAGCCGAATCACGATGAGTCCTGACGGTGCCATGTTGGTCCTGCTACCGACGCTGTGCCTGCTCTCCGGAGCCACCTGGGCAGCGACTCTGGGCGGGCTGGGAGGTGAGTGCAAAACAGAAACTCACGAGGGCAATATTAGTGATGATCAAAGCTGAAGTGATATTTTAATAAAAAAAAGAAGCTGCATTGTTATTTGGGAGGGCTGTCTTCACTCAATGTTGATTTGCAAATGAAAAGGTGTTTCAGCTGTCTTCATCATCGTCACAGCATGATGATGATGACGATAACAGCTATCAAAACAATAACATGCCCGAGGCTGGTGCAACATCTGCAACTTCAGCATAGTTTGCAGGATATCCTCGTGCCGTTCAAGCATATGCACAGCCGAACTATGAGCTCTAAAACATGCTGTGTGATTATCCTTGCCAGTGTTTGGCGCAAAACTTCATTTAACCCAAAGGTAAACCCGCATGTGTCCAGTGCCACGCAGTCAACCTGCGCTCTGCGCGCTGCTGTATACGCACTCGGGGCGCGGTGCCAAAGGGCTGCCTTCCGCCTTTATTGTGGCATGATAAATGGTGACGCTGGCGAGGCGAGCAGGTGCCAGGCATGTCCTGCTCAACGCCAACAACAAGTGCACAGACTGGGCAGAAGCGCCGGGCTGTTGGGTTCATCCAGACACGTATGGCTCTGCTCTCAACTTAAAGGGACAGTTCCGACAAAATGCGCTTCCCGCTGGAGGGATTGATGCATGTGGGGAATTTGTCTTTTCATTTGCCCTCATCCAGAGAAGGCAGAGGTCAGGATCAGTGGCTCTGTAAGCTGGCAGTGATTCGGGCGTCTTGCTCAGGGGGAGCAGACTGGACGCAGGGGCTTAAAAAAAAAACCCAAACAACTCTCAGTTTTCTAGAAAAGTGGCTGTGTGCATCACATAGAGCATAGAAGCAGACACAGATTCGGATGGCTATAAGTCACAGTGAAGACAAGCCCAGCTCTCTAACAAGCTCCCCCTTTGTGTCGGGGTCAGCGGCACGGACTCTCCAGCCTTCCTGTTTTCTGGAAACTGGCTGACAGTTAACATGAAAAACATAAAACAACGAAATGATGAGAACCATATGGGGCAGTAGTGAGAAAGGGCTATTTTGTGACCCTTCGGAGATTGAATTGCAGCCTGTATGAGTGTATGTGCATCTCTCCATTTGTCCACGTTTTGAACGTATTCTCTCTCTGTTTGCAGGTTCATAAATCTGCTGTTGTTTCCCCCCCTCCTGTATGTTTTTCTTCTTTCACCCCCCCCCCCTCTCTATATTCTCTGTCTGATTATTTGCTCGGGGTTTTTTCTTTCCCTCCCTCTACCATGTGATGGTGTTTACACCCAGATGCAGCGAGGAGGAAAAGATTTAGAGGTTGCGTCACTGTGTCTCCATTGACCATTAGCCTGCACTCCAGTCACCTGACTGCATTAATGGGCTTTGCTCCACAGCTGCACTCTGCAGCAGAGCTTATTGTTCTTTAACCCCTTTGTACTTTCCAACCTGTGATTGATCCACAGCTAAATTCTCACTTCAGACGGCCACTGCTGGCCCCGGGGATGCAGGCTCATTCGCTGAATGAATGCAGTGTCTGTAAGTTAGCTGCCTGTCTCTGTGTGCCATTACGCAACTGTGGCCTGTGGCACGCTGGCCCCGCAACAAATACAGTCGGAGCGAGTGCCAGCGAACGGCAATGAGAGGGAGACACTCCGATGCGATGCCCCACAGAGCAGCCTTTCGTGTTTTCACGAAACACTCGCAGAGAAAGAAACGCATCAAAGACTGACTGTTATCTTGATTGAAGTCCCAACAATGTTAAGTTAAAAGTAGGTGCCATGATCCTCACCAGGGTGTGTATGTGTTTGCATGTGTGTTATGATTACTGAAGAGAGACTCTTATGTAAGACAGTGTTGTTATGAGCAACTGGTCAGGTGATGCTCGTGTTTGTCTGTGTGTGTGTGTGCAAAGCTTGGGTTTGCATGTAAAACAATATCCAAGCGACGACCTGCACAGTGTTGTGAGTGTTGAAGCTATAACGCACGCTGCCTCCAGATGCAGTCCTGCTAAAAACACGTCTACAACTAAATACGGGATTTACTGTTCCTTCTTATGGCATCATCCTCAGGGCCAGACTTGGAGACAAAGTTAAGAAAGTCTTGTTTCAAGATGCTTTTTAATTCATTTATCCATCCGTCCCGCATCACAAAGATGTTCATTCCCCACTGCCACATCGCCGTCGTGATACATCTGTATGTGTGGTGCTCGTAAGATGCAATATTGAATGGGTTGGGTGGCTAATTAGGCTGTTGTGGAATCGTTCCAACTCTCTGGTTAAGTGTTTGGGGGAAAGTCGTAAAACTGCTCGGCTGAAATTACCCGCTGCATAATGAAGTTGGTTTAAAGACAACCTGAACAAGCCTAATTTATTCATATTTCTGTTTTTGCAAACAATTAGGCATTTGGCTCAGCAATCGAGAAACATGTTCATATTTATCTTACTTATATATATATATATATATTCATTTTAAAATATCCAAGAGTGCTGAAATGATTTCTATAATGTCCATAGAAATGAAAATAATGAATACATGGCGCTGTATTTAAATATTAAACAAAACTCCACTTGGCTTTATATCACATTTATATATATATATATGTGTGTGTGTGTGTGTGTGTGTCTGTTGTGACGGGATCAGCTCCAGTCAGTTTCCCTGGTCTAGCAGCCGTTTCTTAATGCTCCTCACATGAAAGTCATTAGGGTGTCGGCACACAAGGGAGGGCCCGGCTCCCAGCGGTGCACCCACCGCATGGATCAGGGTCCGTTTACTGTGAGGGGGAGAGGGGCTGTGTCTCATTTGATTAGCTTGGTTACTCGGAAACTATGCAGGTATATAAGCATTATGTCCCATTATGAGGCCACCCAGTGTCCATCGACTGCACCACCTGCAGTTTGCCTGGCCTGCTCACCAAAACTATACTTTCTCTCTGTTTATAGTCAACAGGAGCTTAAACGGAATCTCACTCCAGTAACTTTCAGTGATAGAAAGACCTATTGTAGTGTTTTCTGTTTTTGTGAATACATTTGCTCTCGGCTAGCGGTGAACTATGTGTGGGTGGATGGGAGTCCCATCTAACAAAGACTAATCAAAGCAGGCTGAAGAACACAGTTATCGCCCTGATTTTACTACACACTGTTGTGTGGCGGGTGGAGCTAGAGGCGCCGAGTATCTGTGCTCTGCTCTGAGCTTCTCGTGAATTTTACTTGCCAGGTAATGCTGTTGCTTCACAGTTCATACTATTATCCAAACAAGGAAGCAGCCAACTCTGATGATGAACGTGAAGTGTAGCCGCGGCCAACTTTTTTTGGCCGTCAAGCTTATAAGAATTCTGCAGTTCAGTTGAAATGTCTTGTTTGCTCATCTGGTTCTACCTTTTGTGTCTGGACAAATTGATTATTTCATCATTAGTATTGTACATGTATTATCATTTAGCGTTGATGAAGTGTGTGCCTTGTTTCCTGTTAATTCCAAATTTCACACACTCAAGCCTCTGAACTCTACTAGTTTAACGTCACACACGTGACACATACTGTGGCCTTTCTGCGTTAGATCTAAAATCCTGATATTGGCGCTTGATATCTTGGTTGGAAGTGTGGTCAGGCTCGTGATGTGCAAAATCCTCGTCCCTGCACACTTTCGCGTCAGAGAAAGGCTGTGGGGATAGGACAGGAAACCATTAAACTGTCTGAACCGAGCTGTAGAGAATACTGTGAGAATAACATGTGGACTACAGTACGTTATGTGTGTTGGGTTGAGGCTGCATTGTTGTCTCCCACCAGGGAATACAAAGTGGTTATCCAAAGACAAGAGAATTTCCCTCTTTCTCATCCCTGCATCCCATTCTCTCTCTCTCTCTTCCCTGTTCCTTCGTCATACTCATCCAGCACTCTTCCCTCTATTTCTTCTTAAGTGTAGCTGATAGGACCTGGTGGAGTTGAGTGGTACCATGGGAATGGAGAAAGACTTTGGAAAGGCTTTTGGCACTTCCTTCAGTTTTGTCTGATAAGCCCTGGTTCTTTTTGCTGGCTGTAGAGGGAGTGCATAACGGAAAGCATTTCTATCTATATCTCTCTTTGGCTGTTAAAATACCTCAAGTGGTTTTAAAAACTCCCACCATAGCTTGTCTGGTTAGTCCCTGACCCAAAACGTAGCTTCTCTCGGTCTTTCCCTACGTCTCGACATTTAATTTTTTCAGTTCCGTGTCTCATGTTTGCCCTTCCTTCTCATTCCTCTGTTTTTGTCCTTTCGTTGATCTTCTAAAATCCATTTATTTTGTTGGTCTCTGACCTTTGGCTCGGAGAGAAAGAGACTAAGCTAAAGCTAAACCTCAACCTAAGCTAAGCTAAAGCCTCTAACAAATCAAGCTAGCAGCATGCTTTTTTTTTTGTCAAGTTATGCATTCAAGAAAAGAGTGATTTTAGTACAGCACGGTTAGTAACATAAACTTTGTGTAAAAGTGTTTTAAAGTCTGGCATTTAATTGAACTAAAACCAAAATGAGTTAAACATGAAGGAGAGGAATGGAGGAAGTGAATGAAAGAAGGATGGGAGGAGTCAACTCTGGGCTGTCATCGGCCTCCTCCAGAAAAATATTCTCTCTCTCTCTCCTTACGTTCGTCAGCAAAGTTCATTAGCTTCTCATGCGCTTTTGCTGATAAAGCGCTCTCTATGACGCCCCAACATTGTCTCTGATTGTGAGCACGACATTAGCGCGGCACACGTACATAGCTGTTCATGCACTCTCCCACGTTGTTTGTGAATGGTCAGCCCACACAGGCACTCCTGTGACTGGAGCCCGTCAGAGGAAAGGTCAAGCCGAGTCAGATGCCAAAGGCCACACACACACGCACACACACAGATGCCCTTGGTAGCATTCCCAGGAGGATTTCATGATTGGGATTCTTGGTGGCTTTTTTTCCCCGCTCGGTCCTAATTCCCCAACTCTTGTTCGGATACGTCCGTCACCACTTAGCATGACCGCTGTGACCAGTCTAAACACAAGGCACTCAGGGGGTCAACGACATGGTAGGATGTTGTAGGTGGGTTGGTGGAATTCTCCTTCATTCATTCGTTCCTCCTTCCTGCCTTGTTCCCACTCCCTCGCTCATGAAAATCTTGTGAATTGCGCTGTCAGTGACGTGAAATACAGCTTTCTGAAAGGGTTTCTCTGGAGTTGAAGCCTCGTGGGTACGCGTTAGTGTTTCTGGCATTCAGTGTGTATCACCTAAAGGGCTTTAGAAGAAAGGTTTGCAGGGCGCGGCTCAAGCATATATCATCAACTCATTGGGATTCACTCCTGCTCTCAGCCCTCATCTCCTTCTTCTCTAGCCCATTGAAATCCCATCTGATAGAACGCAAGTGGAAACCAATTATAATGCACTGAGAACGCTTTTCAGCATTTAGAAGTAGAGGGTACACTTAAGCTGAAGAGTTTTTGTTCTATTTAATTTCAGGTTAAAGTGAAGCCTTTTTTTTCCAGTATTTTAATTAAACCTGGACAGTCCCAGAGGCATTCTTAATTGAAAAAACTTCCCGTCTTGAGAGTGAGTTACAGGACTCCTGTCTTAGAAACTGTTCAATAATGCTGACTGTCGCCTGGGACCATCATCAGTCATATGAATCAGTATTGATTTTATTGTTCACCCACTCAAGGGGAAGTAGAGGAGAACGGGAAGGGGCAGACAGAAGGCACTAGTTAATGAGCGTGGAACGCGGTTGAATTTTGATGTGAAAAGAGCGCTGATAATAAAAAAATCCAAACCGGTCTGATAAGCTTTGGGAAGTTAAACTTATAGTTATTGATATTGTGAAAGACAGATCCATCTCATTTCCAGGACAAAACCAACCAGACAGACAGGAGGTGAGGGGCGTCACATGGTTTTAAGGCAAGGTCAGAGGTCACACAGGGTCACCTTGTCTCTTGACAGCATCCACTTAACCTGTTAGCTTTTTCAAGGTCACACACACACACACACACACACACACACACACACACACACACACACACACACACACACACACACACACACACACACACACACACACACACACTGCAGTCACAATGAGAAGATCCTCAGAGAGTTGCTAGCTGTTTGCTCAGACTGATTGGAAGTCTGGAAGTCATCAATCGATTGGCCTGTCAATCCATTCGTGTGTCTGTTTGCTGCCTTTTTGTGTGTCGGGATGTGTGTGTGTGTGTGTGTCTTCAGGGCCATTAATGGAAAGACTGGAATGTTAAGGCACGCTCCCTCCATCTACCTCTCTTTAGGCCCGTTTCACCTTTTGTTATGAGACCTTACATTCGTAATACAGAAGTATGGGTTTAATGCAATTGTAAGGTGAGTTGCTCTTTGTGCAGGATCTCGCAGGAAAAAGGGAGGGGAAGGAAGGAAACACACACACACACACACTCTCACACTCACACAGCTCTCTTTTTCTCTCTCCTCTCGTGAGTAGAATACTATACTTCCTTTGGCCCTTTCCTCCTAGACGCACACACAAACAAACACACACTTACCACGCTTCTTTTTGGCCATTGATCTCCACACCCCAGCTGTCTCTCTGCCTGCAGCACCCACAAACAAACACAAAGCTACATGAGCCATACTGTTGTTGTCTCAGTGTTTGTGTCAGAAGAGGATTTTTAAAAGCTGGACACCTCATTTTGGGATGAGATTCGTCACAGAAGCGCTGCACCGGCAGCAGCGAGCAGAAGTCAGCTTATTCCGTATTTGTGCCTGTTGGTGTTTTTTTTACTCTGAGTGACATTTGGGAGCTGGAAGACTGCTGAGTTCGAGTGCAGGGGAAATGTCTTGTAAATCCCACATTTTTTTTAAATGATAAGCAGAGCGTGTGACGCACAAGCCAGTACATCTAGCTTTGTTTATACTTGCTATTACTATGATGAGTTAACACAAAATGCTTTCTCTACCCTCCATATCCTTATAGATGCTATTAGCCAGGTCATAACAGAGTAAGTACACCGGACACACAGATGATGATTACACACAGTCACCTGGTCTGTAATTTCACCTTTCATCACAACTGCACCATCAGGTTGAACCGGCTTACAGCTGTAAGCAGGACGCACTTTGGCTCAACCGGTTTCCACAGAGAGAGAAAAAATGCAGATGGTAATTATTGAATGAAGCTGGGAAAGTAAGAGTGTTCCTTCCAAACACCACGGGGCGTTTGGTGTGTCGCGCAGAGCAACTTCCCAGTCCTGCCATGATCAAGGTAAAACACTTGGTCATAAAGGCTGCACAGCGACTCTATCTGGAACACACACACACTAACACCTACACACACACTCAAACACACACACACACACACACACTCACTAGTCTTCAAAGAGAAGCTGAGTCATAGATCTTCTAAATGAAATGAATGAACTGATAAGGCCGTCTGAGGCCACTGTGTGTACGAGTGTGTGTGTAGGTGTGTGTATAGTGAACCAAGATATCTATTTCCTCGCTGTATATTGTCCTCCTCTCTCTGGCAGCCTTATAAATCAAACCACCTCTCTGCCCTCCTTCTCTCCCTCTTTTTGTGCATGTGTGTGTATATGTGTGTGTCTTTTGGCAGGTTCGGTTGGCACTCAACCACAAGGCCCATTTCTTCCTCACACACTCACACTCGCACAAAGACTGCTTGAGAGTAAGGGCTACCCTGCTGTTCCTACTTTGTGTTTATTGATTGTTGGTGTCTTCCACTGCAGAGAGAGTTTCTTTGGTATTCGTGTGTGTGTGTGTGTGTGTGTGTGTGCGTGCGTTGGTCAGTTTTAAAAGCACTATATTGACTATGTTGTGTTCCTTCTATCTATGTTGTCTCCATGACTTGTTGATCTTCAGTTCTCCTTTTTTTTTTTATCATCCTGTCTTGCATATTGACCTTCTGTCTCTTACATTTTTTGTCCAATTTGGTGTGTGTGTTGGTGTGTGTGTTGATGCGTGTGTGCTTTTAAGGAAAGCGGAGTAACACTGAGAACCTTAATGGCAGGAAACAGGCTTTGGCAAAACACAAAGGAAAAACATTCAGCAGTCCCCTTGACTCACACACTCACACACACACACACGTTAACACACACACACACACACACACACACACACAAATACAAATGGTTGTACACATTTTAACATACATGCCCGCGCATGCACATCCACATGCACACACTTCCTGTTCTTCTTTGAAAGCGTTGAAGAAAGCTTGAGTTTTTGAAATGTTGCATTACCTGCATGTGCTACTAGTTTTGGAGTCGTTTTGTGTAGATATATATGTGTGTGTGTGTGTGTGTGTGTGTGTGTGTGTGTGGATAAACCTCTCATTAAATCCCTCCCCCCTATGTCTCTCTCTCTGCCGTCCCCTCTCTCTTTCCCTTACCGCCCCTCGGTCTCCCTCCTCTGCTCTCTTTATTGTGGTTTCTTTTAATTGGAGTCTGAGGTGGTAATTACAGGGTGGGAGGGAGTCTGGGAAAGGAGGAGGAAGGAGGCGTGGTGGTGGTGGTGGTGGTGGTGGTGGTGGGGGGGGGGGGAGGGAAGACGAGGATAAGAAGGATGAGGAAGAAACAGCAGGGTTGTGATGACAGAGCTGCAAAGGAGATGAGAGAGGGGTTGAGAACTGATCCTTGTGTACTTCTACTACACTAATACTGTTGACGCTGCGTCTCGTTTCTACTTGTTTGATAGTTTGGTTATTTAAATGAGGAGTTCCCAGGATGCCAAGTTAGTGTTGCCCTATTGCACTGCTGCATATTCTTTATCTGGGAATTATGGTGTATTTTGAATGTTTACCATTACTTAGAATGTATAATCTGAGTTTCTTCTGCCCAAATCCGAGGCCACCTGGACTGTTTAAACTGTCTGACGCACTGATACTGCTGCACACAGACAGGAAAACACACAGCGAGGCCGATGCTCTTTTGAATTGAAGCACTAGAATCTTCGCACTTTCTTTTTTTTCGTCTTACTTGATATTTCTCTCCGCAGACACTGGCTTCAGCGTTTTCCTGAATCTTCTTATCCTTGTGTTTGTCCGTATTTTTCTTTGTTGCATTCGTGAGAAACTTTCCTTTTAACAGTGTGTGTATGGGTTTATCTTTGTGTGTGTGTGTGTGTGTGTGTGTTATAGCGTAGACATGCTGAAGGCCTCAGTATTTTGCTCTCCTGGAGGGAGTAACCTGTGTTAAATGAGATACAGTAGCTGCCCCTCCTCTCCGGCTGTCTGGGACACACACACACACACACACACACACACACACCATTGTTGAAAGCCAGGATACATTAATGCTGATCCACATTATCATAATTGAGGTGTCTGCTGAGCCTGTATGTGTATTTTGTGCGTGTGTGTGTGCATCCAGGGGGAATAGAGAAAAAGAGAAAGAGGGTCTTTAGAGCCAGACAGGCACCATACTTTCATCTTTTAGCTGAACATTACAATGGAAGACAGGCTGCCTAAAATGTGTGTGTGTGTGTGTGTGTGTGTGTGTGTGTGTGTGTGAGAAACATCTAAGGCCTCCTAAAAGCGTTATCACACTGTTCTAGAAAGCATGACATTACAAAGCACTACACAGGCGCTTCGTAGTCAGAGACGGTGGCATCACAGTAAGAACACATTAACTGAGCCTTTGTCTGCACGGAGGAGAGTGCAGATGAAAGCTCAGGTAACAATCATTCAAGTAGAAAGCGTTGGGTTCTCTAAAAGAAATGCAATACACGGGGAAGTTTTTACACAGCAACTCTATTGTGACATGCGAAGTCACACCCGATATGAAACAATTCCATTTCAGCAGGACACTGATCCAATTAAAGACGCAAGTTCCCCGATGTGACATCGCCGCGTGTCCAGTCAGATGACATCACAGCGTCTTGGGCGATCTCATCAGCTTAAGTGCTTTTAAATAACGACCCCCTTGTCCATATGGGACCGAATGGAAATGAGATCCCGGCAGTCCAGATTAGATTAATGTCGTGCTGACTGCTGTGTTACAAAAGGAGGAAGGGAGTATGAATGCATGAACGCATCCAAACATTTCACCCCGTGTGATAAAGGTTAGAATGTGTTCTATTTCATATTTCGTCGCGTCTTTCACGATGACACTTTATGGGCTCAATGATAATTAAAAAAAAACAATCACCAGATAAGTTTTTATAATGGAATCATTTGCTAGTTGCAGTTTTAGTACGAGCATATCAAGTACAACCTGCTTTTTGTCTTGCATCCATTTACATTTAGATCGTGGACGCCTTCAGCCACTGAAATTATAGGTATTGAATGGACATCAATCTGTTAATGGGGCTGTGTGTGTGTGTGTGTGTGTGTGTGTGTGTGTGTGTGTGTGTGTGTGTGTGTGTGTGTGTGTGTGTGTGTGTGTGTGTGTGTGTGTGTGTGTGTGTGTGTGTGTGTGTGTGTGTGTGTGTGTGTGTGTGTGTGTGTGTAGAGCCTGGCTGTTGCACTAATGGGGCATTGAAAGAAAGGACTTATTGAATTAAAGACACTAAGAGGTGACGTGGACTTATCCCACCCAAACATATGGGTTAGGTCAAACTCTGCTGTGTGTGTGTGTGTCCGCTTAAGAGGGTAATAAGCTTGTAGTTTGGAAGCCTAATGTACTTTGATAGAGACATTTTCTAAGGCTTTAGTGTGTGTTTGTGTGTGTGTACTTTAGTAATATTTTGCACTTGGTAGCTGGCTACTTTAAGAACACTGCGTACTGTTAATGGACTGCTTATGATTGTGTTAGCACGCCCATGTGTGTGCACACATTTGTGTTGGCAGGATCTGCCGTGTGTTTATGAGCCAAGGAAGTATGTGTGTGTGTGTGTGTGAGTGTGAGAATAGGAAGTCTGCCTTAGTCAGGTGACCTCATTACACACATGTCAGGCAACACACAGTAAGCAGTAAGCCTGGTAGACTCACTCAGCTGTGTTATTTGCCTCTTGAGTTTTCGGTGATGAATGTATTGACGCCTTGTTTAATGGAGCCCAGGGAGCCGCTATGCACCTGCCTGTTCAAATAATCTCCCCAAACAAACGATAACGAGCCGCACCGTGTACTGTACTCTGCTCTGCAACAGGATTTTGAACCGCAAAACAACCCTCTAATGCTAACACCACAGGTCTGGTTTCAACAGTGGAGATCAGTCCTTGCATGTGAAAATGACGTTGATATGAAATAAAAAGCTTTACTGAGGGATATTCGGGGAAAAACGATATTATTTTACAGTCTTGTAAGTTGTTATAGTGCTCATAACAGTGAAAGCGTGACACTTCAATCCAAAACTAAGAATTAGAAATGATGGTCAGTGATGGTGATGACAGTTGAAGGTGAAGAGCAGGGCGTACAAAGTGCTACACTCAATCAGTTTTAAATGCACAGTTCCATTAAGAACTATAAATGTCATTTACAAG